>NW_022589674.1:0-235988 GCF_009834535.1 Camelus ferus | reverse complement strand
GGGGGGACAGCAGTGAAGCAGTAAGTACCAGCCAGGAGCAGCCTCTGTAACCGGGCTCCTCCACTGTGAGCAGGGCCGGGGCCAAAATGTGGCAGTGAGGGTGGGAGGGCTGGGAGAGGTGCGGCCCTATGGCCCTGGACAGGGCTGGACCAGAGCCCAGGGCCTGAGGGCCTGGGGGAGAGACAGAGAGAGACGGGCAGGGAGAGAGACAGTGCATGACAGAGAGAGGTGGGAGTCAAGTCCTAGAGAGTGACAGACAGTGACAGGGGGAACAGGGTAGGGAGAGCAGATAAAAGACAAGGCAAGAAGGAAAGAGGGAGCCAGCCCACAGTGCATGGTGGGGGACAAAGGGCCAGGGTGGCCTGACTCTGGGAAGGGGCCCAGAGTGGAGGGGGCAGAAAAGGCAGGAATCCTGGCATCACAGTCTCTCCCACGCTAAGGCTCTCACCTCCCTGGAGCTGAGCTCCCCAGGGGTCACTGTACTTGCAAAGACTGGTACGTCCCATTTTCCTTGGGACTGCTGGTACCAGCCTCTGTGTCTGTCCCTGTCGGGGCTGACATCCAGGAGAATGGGCTGCCCCTTGGGAGGAAACTCCAGAGCCTGCCCTGTGGGGAGTTGACCCCGACTCCTCACAGACCCAGTGGGGCTGCGTTTCCAACCGCACTGCTGGGCCTTCCTGGTCCCACAGCCAGGCTTCAGGTGCTATGCTGGCTCCAGGATCCCCTGGCCTAGAGGGACTGAGTCCCATCCAGGGTGAGCAGGCTTCAGGGACCCTGGGTCTTCTCCTACTGTCAACCAGAATTCCTTCCAACTCTCAGGAGTCGGGACCCCCTATAAATCAATTAACATCAGGTCAAAGGTATTGAGGTCTCAAACTAAGCAATAAAATGTGCCATCTGACCAAATTCAAAGTGCAGTGTTCCAACTACACAACATTCTCAATAATCCATTTTATGGATGAGAAGACAGAAGGGATGTGAATCACCTAAGGGTCTCGGGGCTGGCAAGCACTGTAACTTTACCCTGAACCAAGGTCTACCTTGGAAAGGGATCCACCTGGAGCCCATCCTGTGACCTGCTCCCTGAGGTTCTGAGGAAGACTGTTGGCTTTTCCTTGGGAAATTCCTCTTGCAATGACATTAAGTCATGCATCAGTCAGGACAAACGGTGAGGATGTGTTCACGAGGGATCCTGACTCTTAACAGCAAGTCAACTTTGTCTCAGGAAATGGGTCTTCTATCATTAATTCAGGCACCAAGGTAAATAAGAGTAAAAACATAAAATCCATCATACATGTGAGTATTTAATTTAAAATATAAATAACTTAATGAACTATATAAATGGATGCACTGCATTGGTCCATGACAAACAGGACATTACGTACATTCATTACAAAGAAGTGCTGTCATGGGTGGGGATGTGGTGACAAGAGCAGGGTCATTTTTAGCAGGGAAGGGGGTCCTACAGCTCTCAGTACAGGGTGGGTAAGTTCACAGTGCTTCTCCTCATGACCAAACTCTCAACACACACACACATGCAAACACACATCACACACATGCACACACACACACGCACAAAGGCAAATAAATGCACATAGATCCTAAAATGACCATCTTACCTTCTGATCAGAAAAAAAGACAAAGATATGTGCTCACACCACCTAACAACACACTGAGCACACACACAGTCCCATAATAACTTCTTAATACTTCAGTTCTATGAGCCTCTGAAGTTCCCCTCACTTGTGCTCACCATCATCTAACAGAAAGAAATCATAAACAATACTTCAAGTCTGATTCATTACAGTTCTTCTAGGAACTTATATTATTGCAAGTGTCAGAAGAATATACAATTCACAATTTCAGATGGAATTTTTGGCTCAGTAGTTTTCATGGTTAAATGCTTCCACTGACTACACAAAATTATTGGCTCTACTTTTCTTGTTCTGTGCTTTCTATGCCAACTAAAATTTCCCTATACATCTATTTTGGATTTCAGTCAGTGGCCTGATAGTGCATTTTGTAGGTAAGGTAAAGTGTGATTTTGTTCCTATAGATCGCTATCTATCGATGAGCATTTTATTCTTTTAGTATTAAGTAGAACAACTGACTTCCAATCTACAGCTTTTCCTGTAACTGGAGAAACAATAAAGCTTATACTGACGTCACTCACCAATACACTACCAGACTCACAGCTTGTCCTGACCTCACTCTGACCTCCTCTAGTAAGTGTCCAGAAAAATCAAGCCCACACACGTGTGGATGTGACTCTGTAGGGCCAGCACGCCCACCTTCTCCATTTACTTAACTCTCAGTTGTCACTACTTTCCTATTATTTGACCTAAAAGTTGCCCTCCTCCTACCCTTACCCTGAGCATCTCAAGAGTAACCTAAAAACTAAACTCTTCACATGGCACAAACTGTAATCGCATTACTAGTAGCCATAAGGTTAGCCTATGAATGAATTTAAAAGGATTAGAATGAACATATGATAATTACTTTAAACAAAAACATTTTGACTCATAAAACTATAATTAACTTCATAATTATCAAATGGCACTAGTCTACATTACTATCCCTTTTGCATTTACAGTACCCTATATGGCCACTAATATATAAATTACACTTAACATCCCCATTACTATGCTCAGATAGCACAATATCATCATTTTTCATTACAGCCGCTGTCACCACACTCAGCACCCATTCTACGTGAGCTGGCTTAACACCTGCCATCAGTGCTCCCCGCCTGTGCGGCTGCACCGGGACCGTCACTAACAGCTGTGGGATCCAGCGCCTGCAGGTACTGATTATGTACAAAATCTTAACCTTCTTCAAGGCTAAAACTCATTATTCCAAACATTATAGTAATACAATTAACATGATTATCAAAAATTATATCCTCTGAATTAACACTAAACCTTATGGCCTATTAACCAGACTTATCAGCTTATTGTTCCTGAATCAACTGACACAGCCTCTACTTTTCACTAGCCTCCTCTCTGTTAGTGCCTCCACTTGCATCAACAACGTCTCTTCTTCCACCAGCACACACAGCCAGCCGATTTCATCCATCCCAGCAATCATTAACCCCCGAAACTGTATCATCACAAGTACCCTTACTACAAACATCCTTAGACTTTCACACTTCACAACTGACCACATTCTAGAGTTTTAATCAAAACAACATGAGTCAAAACCCTAATTATTTACTACCCACTGAGAAAATCAGACAAGATGATTAAATTCAGGACTCTGTTTCTTACTGTATGTACTCCTTGGATCACTTTCACTTGTCACTGCACTAATTTTTACCCAGAATCTTGTAGGTTCCTTAACACTTTATAATAATTCAACACTAAACTCAGGCAGCATCCATTTCCTAATCTGGTGTTTCCCTATGACTGACACGTGTAAGAACATTTACAGTAAGCAGACCCCTTTAGGACCTGCTCCTTTGGTTCCCAAGGGCATAACTGGAGTTTGCATTCCTGGACCCAGAGCACCTGCAGTCATGCTGCTCACACTAGGCAGCTGGGGCACATCACACATTATAATATTCAATCCCTTGGAAAACCAGATGGTATATCCTGTCCTTATACTATCTTTATGAGGAATGATCATAACAAGCCCCATCTGTCTGTGCCGGACAGACGTACAGCCGCTCCCTGCAGGGCTCCCCACCAGCCACACACAGCAGGAGCTGTGGGCATCTGTGCTCAGACAGCATGGTGTCACAGCGGTGCTCCAGCCCTGACAACCACCCATGCCTTACGTCATGGTCTGAACCACGTGTCAGGAACCCAGGCACAGGGTTCAGCACCGGGACGAGGAGCCCCCTCATCTGGGGTGAAAACCAGCGAGCTTGCTGGGGCGCTGTAAGACGCGGAGCCACTGCTCTTGAAGAGCCTGTGCAGAGACCCGCTGACTCCCCGTCACGGCAGGGACACAGCAGGCTGAACACTGCCTGGGGCTCCGGCGGCTGGCAGGGGTGGCTCAGGGGGACCCCCCGGACTCCCCCAGGCTCCTGCTCCCGCCCTCCGTGTTCTGGTGCTGCTCCCCACTCAGGGGAGGCCCCCACTGCCAGTGAGCGTGCACACCGTGGGAGAAAGTGGCGCTGGCCTGGGTGCGGCCCTGCCTCTGAAAAGACGGCCGGCAGTCACGGCCAGCTAGTGTCCCCGCACACACTCTGCAGGGAACAGCACCAGCACCAGGGCAGGGCCTGCCATCCCCAGAACTCACTTTCCTGTGCACGCCTGACGGGGTGGGGCCAGCTCAGTGGTGCGGCCCCAATCTCTCTGGCCCCGACCCACCCTCTAGCCAAGGTGTGCACACTGGGGAAAAGGTAAAACCAGTACAGAAGGGCCTGCTGCAAGCCCTCAGGCCTCAGCCACATCCCAAACCAGAGACTGCCACCACACCCAGGAGAACCCCACTCCCACAGAGATCCTGCTCCAGCCCCACATGGACCCGTGCCACCCCTGATAGGGCTGGAACAGTCACTGAGCAGAGGAGAAGCCCCTGCTTCAACCTGGAACTGGCTCCAGTCCCTCTGACTCCAGGCCCTGCCGCCCCCACTGCAGCGGCTGCCAGCACGTCCCGGGGGAAGAGGGCAGCCCAGGATCACTTCAGGTCCAGCTCTTCCCAACAAGCCCGCTGGGCACAGAAGACTGCACAGGAATGCTCTCACACAAGGACACCTGTCATTCTGGGGTAGGTACCTGTTTCACCTAATTTCACAGAAATACAGAAAGTTAAAATGAGACAAGAACACGTTTTAAATGAAAGAATAACAAAACAAACATAATGAAAAGAAATAAATAATTTACCTGACAAAGAGGTCAAAGCAATAGCAACAAGAATGATAACTGAACTGGGGAAAAGAAGAGATGAGCACAGGGAGAATTGTCGAAAAGAACTAGAAAATATAAAAAAGAACCAATCAGAGCAGAACTGCAGGTAGTACAGAAGATTAGGCAATGCAGATGATCCATTAGCAATCCGGAAGACAGAATGAAAAACACCCAATCAAAAAAGCAAGAAGAAAAGGCCTGCTACATGAGTTTAAGGCACTTCTGAGACAGCATCAAGCATAGTAAGACTCACATTACAGGGGCCCCTGAAGGGAGAGAGAGAAAAGGCTGAGAAAACATTGGATAAAATTAAGGCTGAAAACTTCCCTAATCTGAAGAAGGAAACGAATATCCAGGCACAGGAATCAGAGAGTCTCAAACAGGATCAACTGAGACAGACTCACATCAAGACATATCATCATTCAAAAAGCAAAATTTAAAGACAATGATAGAATTCTAAAGGCAGCAAGAAAAAAGGAAAGTGTCACAGAAAAGGAAATCCCTCATGAGTCTATCAGCTGTCTTTACTGCACATATTTTTTAAATTTACATATATGCACTGTTCATTGTCTCTAAGAATGTTTAGAGCTTTAGCTTTTTAAACTTATGTAGTTATTAAAGGAATAAAACCAAACACAATAAAAATTCAAAAAGATACACGCATCCCACTATTAACAGCAACACTATTTACAATTGCCAAGACATGAAAGCATCCCAAGTACACATCAACAGATGAAGTGGATAAAGGAGATTCACCATATGTAGGTAATGGAATACAATTCACCCATAAGAGAGAAGTGTATTTTTCCTTTTTTGGCCTTCATTCATTTTTAACTTCAAAACCCAGAATTTTAGAACTGGCATAAACATTTCCATTGCATCAAAACAAACAAAATACCTAGAAATAAACTTAATCAAGGAGGTTACGTATATTCTGAAAACTGTAAAACACCGATGAAGGAAATTGAAGATGATACAAAGAAATGGAAAGATATCTTATGCTCTTGGATTGGAAGCAACAACATTATCAAAATGGCCATCTACCCAAAGAAATCTACAGATCCAATGCAACCCCTGTCAACACTCATGGCATTTTTCACAGAACGAGAACAAACAATTCCAAAATTTATGTGGAACAATAAAAGACCCCTAATAGCCAAAACAATCTAGTATATGTCTTTTTTTTTTTCTTTCCTGCTTTTTTCTTTTTTGTTATTTTTTCTTGTGGTTTGATGACTAGAGAAGTTCCTTTAACATATGCTGTAAAGCTGGTTTGGAGGTGCTGAATTCTTTTAGCTTTTGTCTATCTGTGAAGCTTTTGATTTCTGCATCAAGTCTGAACATGAGCCTTTCTGGATAGAGTATTCTTCATTGTACATTTTTCTCTTCTTATCACTTTAAATATGTCGTGCTGCTCCTTTCTGGTCTGTAGACTTTCTGCTGAGAAATCAGCTGATAACCTTATGTAAGTTCCCTTGTGTGTTCTTTTGTTGCTTTTCTCTTGCTGATTTTAACATCTTCTCCTTATTCTTAATTTTTGCCAATTTGACGACTATGTACCTTCTTAGTGTGTTCCTCCTTGTGTTGATCCAGGACTTGGGTGACTGTTTCCTTTCCCAAGCTGGGAAAGTTTTTGGTTATTATCTCACCAAAATTTACCTCAGGTCCTTTCTCTCTCTCCTCTTTCAGGGACCCCTATAATGTGAATACTAGTGTGCTCCATTGTCCCAGGGTTCTCTTAAACTGTCTTCATTCCTTTTCATTTTTTTTCTGTTCTGCAGTAGTGATTTCCACTAATTTGTCTTCTAGCTCACATCAGTTCTGCTTCATTTAGTCTATTCTTGGTTCCTTCTAGTGTGTTAGATCATTAAAGTCATTTCAGTGATTTTATTCTTCAACCGTTTGGGTATTCTATTTTCCAACTTTTGGCTAAAAATTTTGCTCTGTGCATCTGTACTCCTCCTCAGTTCTCTAAACATCTTCACCATCATCACTTTAAAACTTTCTCAGAAAAATTGCCTGTCTCCTCATCACTGATTTCTTCTTCTGGGATTTTATCTTGTGCCTTGGCCTGGGAGATATTGTCTGCTGCCTCATTCTGTCATTCTGTATGTATTTTTAGGTAGGTTAGTTACATTTCTTGACCTTGAAGAAGCAGCGCTCTGTGGCATATGTCCTATGTGTCCCAGTAGTATGCTCCTCTCTTGTCACCCAAGGGCCAAGGTCCAGCCAGTCCCAGTGTGGAATCTGGCTTGTGTGTGGATTCCTTCCACAGGTTTTGGGATTGTTGTTTCCTTCTTTCTGGTATCTGCTCCCTGGTGGATGAGGCTGGACCTAGAGGCTTATGCAGGTTTCCTGGCTGGAGAAGCCAGTGCCTGCCCACTGCTGGGTGAAGCTTGGTCCTGGACCTCTGGTGGGTAGAGCCCTGTTCAGAAGCCTTTGTGGTTCAGGAAGCCTGCTGATGGGTGGGGCTGTGTTCCCACCCTGTATGTCATTTGGCCTGAGGCTTCCCTACAGGCTGTTGGGTGCAGCTGGTCTTGGTTCTAATGATCCAATCAAGATGTCAGCCTCCAGGAAAGCTCGTGTAGATGAACACTCCCACAATGTCTTCTACCAGCTTTTATGTCCCCTGGGTGAGCCACAGATGTCCTCTATGTCCCCAGGAGACCTTCCAAAGCCAACAGGCAGGTCTGGCCCAGGTTCCTATGAAATCACTACCTCTGCCCTTGAACCTGACACACATGAGATTGTGTGTATGCTTCCCAAGAGAATGAAGTCTGTTTCCCCCCAGTCCTGTGTAGCTCCTAGAGCTAAGCCCCACTGGCCTTCAAAACCAGATGTCCTGGGGTCTCCTCCATCTCCCAATGATGGAATCCTGAGCTGCAGAACCTGACTTGGGGTTTAGAACTCAGTCCGGTGGAAGGGTCTCTGTGATTTATTCTTCAGCTTCTGGTTCACAGACCCTGAGGGGTATGGGGCCTGATTATATCATGAGAATGCCTCTCACACCGTCCTGCTGTGGCTCCCTTTTTATATTTCCAGTTGAAGATCTTTTTTGCTAGGTTCCAGTCTTTTATTTGATGTTTGTTTAGCAGTCAGTTGTTTCATTGCAGTTGTGAGGAGAGGTCATGGAGGCCAATCAGCTGTTTTTCAACAGAGTCATTGCAGGCCAGAAGGAACAGTCACGATATATTTAAATTACTTAAAAGGAAAAACCTAGAACTGAGGCTACCTACTCAGCAAAGATTAATCACAATTGAAAGACAGTTAAAGAGCTTCTCAGATGAGCAAAAACTAAGAGTTCTTCAATCCTAAACTGACCTTACAAGATGTATTAAAAGGTTTTCTTTATGTAAAACAGAGTAAGAAATAAGAACTTGTGTGAAGGGGAAAATCCCACTTTAAGGGCAAAATCAAAAATTGTAAAAGCAACTATAATTACAGTAAACACTTACATGAACCATATGAAGATGTAAAATATGAAATCAAAAACAAAAAAAAAGGGTGGGGGAGTAAAACAGGAGATCATTTAGAATTTATATGACCTTAAATGACAATCACTTTAAGACAATCAGATATTGTAATGGAGCAAAGTATATGAACTTCTTGGTAACCATAAATCAAAAACCTACATTAGATGTGCAAAAACAAACTAGAGAAACACAAATGTAACAATAAAGAAAATCAACTAACCATAAGAGAAGAATATGAAGGAAGAAAGACAGAGAAGGACTACAAAAACACTTGGCAAAGCAGAAAGATAGAAGATTAACATACACAAATAAGTCTGCATTTCTTTACATTAACAATGAAATGGTAGGAAAAGAAAGTAAAAAAAAAAAAAATCATATCCAAAACAATAAAATACTTAGGAAAAAATTTGGCCAAGCAGGTGAAAGACTTATACATGAAGAACTACAAAACATTGATTAAAGAAATGAAAGATGGCTTAAAGAAATGGAAAGAGATCCTATATTCTTGGATTGGAAGAATTAATATTAAAATGGCCATACTGTCCAAGGCAATCTACAGGTTTAACGCAATCCCTATCAGGTTACCCAGGACATTTTTCACAGAACTAGAGCAAATAATCCTAAAATTTATATGGAATCATAAAAGATGCAGAATTGCCAAAGCATTACTGAAGAAAAAGAATAAAGCTAGAGGAATGATCCTCCAAACTTCAGAAAATACTGCAGAGCTACAGTAATCAGAACAGTGTGGTGTTGGATCAATGGAACAGAATAAGAGCCCAGAAATAAACACACAGACCTACAGTTCATCTTCGGCAAAGGAGGCAAGATACACAGTGGAGAAAAGGCAGTCTCTTCAGCAAGTGGTGTTGGGAAAACTGGATAGCAGCATGTAAATGAATGAAGTTAGGACACTCCCTCACACCATACATAAAAAATAAATTCAAAATGGCTTCAAGATTGAAATATAAGACATAACACCATAAAACTCCTAGAATAGAACACAGGCAAAACTTTCTCTGACATAAATTATAGCAATGTGTTCTTAGGTCAGTCTCCCAAGGTACGAAATAAAAGCACAAATAAACAGATGGGACCTAATCAAACTTGTAAGTTTTTGCACAACAAAGCAAACCATCAAACCATAAAGAAAATGAAAAGACAAATTATGAAACTGAAGAAAATATTTGCAAACAATGTGACCAAAAAGGGCTTAATTTCCAAAATACACAAACAGCACATAAAACTCAGTAACAACAACAAAACAGATGACTCAAACCCCAAAATAGGCTGAAGACCTAAATAGTCATTTCCCAAAGAAAACTACAAATGGCCAACAGGCGTATGAAAAGATGCTGAACATTGCTAATTATCAGAGAAATTCACATCAAAACTACAATGAGATATCACTTCACACCAGTCAGAATGGCCATCATTAAAATGTCTACAAATAACAAATGCTGGAGATACTGGGAAAAGGGAATTCTCCTACACTGCTGGTGGTACTGCAAATTGGTACAACTATTATGAAAAACAGCATGGAGCTTCCTTAAAAAACTAAAAGTAGAGCTACCATGTGATCCAACAATCCCATTCTTGGACTTATCCAGAGAAAAAGCACTAAATTAAAAGGATATATGCATCCCAATGTTCAACATTATTTACAGCAGCCAAGTCAGGGAAGCAACCTACATGTCCCTTGTCAGGTAAATGGATAAAGAAGAACTGTTTTACATATACATACATTTTATACACAAACACACTAGAATAGTATACTCAGCCATAAAAAAAAGAATGAAATGATACTATTTGCAGCAACATGCATGGACCTAGAGATTACACTAAGTAAGTTGGTTACAGAAAGATAAATACCACATTATATCATTTATATGTGGAATTTAAAACATGCCACAAGTGAACTTATTTACAAAACAGAACAGACTCAGAGACAAAAAAAAAAAAAACTTATGATTACCAGGTGGAAAGCAAGAAGGAAGATACATTAGATGTTTGGGATGAGCAGATACAAACAACAATAGATACAAACTACTACATATAAAATAAATAAAAAACAAGGTCTTTCTGTATAGCACAGGAAAACCTTTTCAATATCCTGTAATAAACCACAGTGAAAAAGAATATGAAAAGGAATATATATGTATAATATATATAACTAAAGAACTATGCTGTACATATTCAAATGAAGTATAATTAAGCCATTATGTAAACATAACAGAATAATAGTAGACTATACTGGAAAATGCAATACTAGTCAAGATTCAAAAATAACTAAATTATCCCATTAGCAGAAAAGCAATGATAAAATAATGATTAAGTAGGATAAATGTAAAAAGGCATTTAATAAACTTCATCAATCAGTCATGAAAATAACTCTTAGCAAAACTGTAAAAGAAAGCAACTTCCATGACAAAGTGAAAATAATCAAAACAGTCTGGCGTTGGCTTGGAAACAGACACGTGTATCAATGGAACAGAATACAGCTCATCAATAAACCCGTGCATATATCATCAATAATTTACAAGGGAGTCAAAAATATACAATGGGGAAAACACAGTTTCTTCACTAAGTGGTGTGGGGAAACCTGTATAGCTACGTGCAAAAGAATGAAAATGGACCCCTATCTTATTACCATACCCCAAATTCAACTCAAAATGCATGAAGGACTTGAATGTAAGATCTGAAACCATAAAACTACTATAAGAAATCATAGGCAGTAAGCTCCCTGACATCAATCTTGGTGATGAGCTTTTGGATTTGACACCAAAAGCAAAGGAAACAAAACTAAAGATAAGCATGTGCGATTGTATCAAACTAAAAAGCTCCTGCACAGCAAAGGAAATTAAAAAACATGAAAAATTACCTTACTGAACGGGAGAAGAGAAATGCAAACAATACAACCGAAAAGGGGCTGATATACAAAATATATTAAAAAGCTCCTACAACTCAGTAACAACAACAAAAAAAAACCCAATCTGATTAAAACATGAAAAGGATCAATATCACTAGTCATCAGGGAAACAAATCAATACCACAACAAGGTATCACCTCCCATGTGTTAGGATGGCTGTTATCAAAAAGACAAGATGTAACAAGTGTTGGCAAGACATGGAGAAAAGGGACCCTGTGACTGTTGGGAATATAAATTAGTGGAGCCACAATATAACCACATGGAAGTTTCCCAAAATATTAAGCATAGGGCTACAATATGACCCAGCAATTCCATTCTTATTTCTCTGAAAGAAATGAAAACACTAATTTGAGAGGAGATCTGCAGGCCCATCTTCACTGCAGCATTAATTGCAACAATCAAGATGCAGAAACAACTGAAGTGTCCATCAGTGGATGAAATGGATGAAGAAAATCTGGTATGCCTGTATATATCTAACAAAACACTATTGAGTCATTAGAAAGAATGAAATCTTGCTATTTGCATCAATGTGGATTGACCCTGAGGGCATTATGCTAAATGAAATAAATTAGACAGAGAAACATGCATGGTTTCACTTACAGGTGGGAACTAAGACAAAACCAAAAACAAGCTCACAGATACAGAGAACAGACTGGTGGTTGCCAGGTGTGGGGAGGAGGAGGGGGGCAATACTGGTGAACGCGGCCAAAAGACATAAACTTCCATTTACAAAATAAATAACATGGGGTCATGACATATACACTGTGGTGAATGTAAGTAATAATACCACATAAAATATTTGATATTACTAAGGGAGTAGAATCTTATCACAAGGAAAAAATGTGTAAATATATATAATGATGGAAGTTCAGTAAATTCACTGTGGTAATCACTTCACAATATATATACAAATCAATTACTATGTTGTTTACCAGAACCTAATATAAAGTTGTATGTCTATTATATCTCAATAAAAACAAACAAACCAAACTGCTATGTAATTTGTAAAAGGATATATTTGGGATAATTTGAACATTTAGCAACATTAGTAGTAACAATAACAACAGCAGCAGCAGCAACAACAGTAATAATTATGGTAACCTTGGGTACATCCTTTGGTGATCATTGTGCTAAGAGCTTAATTCACATTATCTCACTTATAAGACAATCAATTGTAAAAAGATCTGTTCCACAGGTAATTTTACAAAGAATGAAACTGTGGCTTGGAGAAGTTAAGCAATTTTTCCCAAGACAGCAAGAGGCAGAGCCAGGACTCAGACCTGTCTTGGAACGAAAACAAAAGTGCACAGACCTTCATCCTACTAGACTACATCTTACTACTTAATCAGTTCTGATTCCAGCCACTTCAAGTCTCTGACCTTCAATTTTCATTTACATATAAAACTTAGGATATGAAAACCTGCATTGCTTATCCTGCAAAGCTGTACTGAGGAAGAACGGGGTTAATGATGCTTTGAAAACTGTAATAAGATGAATAAAAACCAGGAAGACAGGCAGTAGTCACAGCGTGGTGGCAGCACCAGCCACAGCAGCCTGGTAAGAGCATCAGCACAGGGTAGCTCTGGTCTCCACACAAGATAAAAATTAGACACTCCATTGTTCTTAGATATTTTTATTTAGCAGGAAGATGCCTAAGTGAAACTTAAATAAAGTACAGCACATGCAGAATCAGCTCATTAACTGTTGAGGGTTTGATGTGTGTGTTTTGTTTTGCTACATAGAAGAGGGCTGCTATTACTAACTCTGAGCAACTCTCTATAAAATGTGGTTCTGTAACAAAAATATACTTTGGGTCTTATTCTTGCTATTTCCGGAGTGGGTGAGGACGGTGGGGGTGGCAGGGGGTGGGCTTACTCTACAGCACAGTAAGGTATGTCCACTCTAACACCCCATCCTGATGAGTCAGCACAAGCACTTTAGGATGAGCAACGTGGGAATAAAGAGAAGGCATCCTACATGAGATGTTAAGTTTCAGAGTCCAGGTGCCCAAGTACCGAAATCACACTCAGCAGTCCAAGAAAATGCAAACAGCACAGGAGAGAAACATAAAAAGACAGCAAGTTCTCGCCTTTTGTTCAGAAACAAAAGTGACAATTCCATTCTGCTTTACAGAAACCTGAAACCGTGCAGGCAGGTCCTGCAGGAGGCTGCAATTACCCCAGGTCACTTCAGTTGTAGTTACTCCTCCCCCTGCGGTAGAAGATCTCTAGTAAAGATTGCCATCTTTATTTCTTTACCAACAGAAATTCCATTAACAGTATTGTTCAAATTCTCTGGGAAGAAATAGACTGAAAACTGGCTTTTTGCTAGACAGAAATGCAAAGCAAGGTGCAGAGGAAGGAAACAGAACAATGAATCTAACATGATTGAGCGTGATGAGTCCAGTAATGTTTAGAATCCAGACAGGAAGAAACACACTCGGAACACCACGAACCATAAAGAAAACAAAAAGGAAAGAAAGCAACTTCCTGAATCTGATTATCTAAGTGAACTGATAATGGAATAGAAAAGAACAAATCTGACTCCATGTTAGATCTGTTCCTTTGACTTAACCCTGCACGGTTTATTAGGCTTCCTCTTGCTGGCTCTGCACCTTTATAAAATGTTGCCAATAGCCTGAAATGTATAGGAGAGCCTATTCTCAAGGTTCTGACCTTTAAGGATATTAACATGTTTCCATTTATATAAAGATAGTAAGTTGCAATATAGAAAATAACATTTGTTTCATTGGAGGTTTACAGAAACACCACAATCTGACCCACAGGGACAGCTGCAAGAACACAGGATTCCAAGAACAAAGAATTCCTACACCAAAAAGTTTGCAACAACCAAGAATTCCCCCTCTTCTTTTTAGTATAAAAGGAGCCTGAATTCTGACTTGCAGAAGATGGTTCTCCAGGACATCAGTCTACCATCTTCTGGGTCAGCCAACTTTCCAAATAAAGTCACTATTCCTTGCCCCAACACCTTGTCTTCTGAGTTATTGGCCTGTTGTGCACTGAGCAGAATGAGTTTGGACTCAGTAACAATAACAAATGATATAATTAATGAGCAAATATTGAAAGAGTTTTCCCTGTAACTGGAACCAGATGCCAGCTTTCACCCCTTCTATTCAATATGTACTGAAGACAGTCAGGATGATAATGCAATAACAACAACAATAAAATAGGCATAAAGATCAAATTTTAAGCAAGAAAACAGTTATTTATGTGCATGGCATTATCATATGCATGGAAAATCCACCACAATCCAAAGACATTTATAATTAATGAATTAAAGCATGGTTATTGGATTGAGGATCAGTATAAAATCAAGCAAATTTTTCTGTCTGTAAGCAAGAAACAAAATAAAATTAACCTGCAAACAGCAGACCAGGAAATGAGTATCCACAGGAGAAAAGAATCAATAAAAGATTAACTTGCACAACATTAAAAAATAATGCTTCAGGCCTTGTTGCACCTGGTCTGCCCTCTCCTCAGGGGCCGTGAGTCCTCCCCAGCCAGGCTGGGTCCAGCCCAGGCTGCAGGGCACTGTGCACAGGCCGGGCAGGGGCCCAATATCGGCCTCCCTGTATAGCTGGCACTCGCACGATACTGGCCCTAGTCAGATGTCCAGCGCCTCTGAGCCCAGGGGCTCTGGGTAATAGAAATTTTAAAAATAAGTCTTCAGATCAGTATAAGAAAAGCACAAAGAACCAACAGGAAAGTGAGCAGACCATACGAGGAAAAATAAGCCCAAGAGGCCTGACAGAACTCCTGAAAGTTAACTCTCCTGATGCAGGGCCAGGTGAGAGGATCCCAGCAGGGCCCCAGGACAAGATGCCAGGAGGCAGGACCACCAGGGAGGTGACAGCACCCCCTGCTGTGGGGGAGGGTCCCAGGCCCAGGACTTCCAGTGGGGGCTCCAGGTCTTCTGCCTCAGTCTTGGCCCCCACTGCACTGCCAAGCATAGCCCCAAGTCACCACCCCCAAGCTGGGGAGGATTCTGATTGGCCAGGTCAGAAAAAGTCATACAAAATGTGACTGTCACATGAGAGTCGCACAGGACACACTATCATACTGTCACACAAGAGACAAGACTCAACTGTCATCACAGTACTTCCTAAAGAAGAAAGCTTAATTTCATCCTCCAACCAGGCAACATGTTACAAAATGTTCAAATGAATGAGTATCAGAACAGAGAGCCCACAAATGAACCCACAAACTTTTGGTCAAGTGATCTTCGACAAAGGAGGCAAGAATATACAATGGAATAAAGACAGTCTCTTCAGCAAATGGTGTTGGGAAAACTGGACAGAAGCATGTAAATCAATGAAGCTAGAACACTCCCTTACACCACACACAAAAATAAACTCAAAATGGATCAAAGACTTAAACATAAGACAAGATACAATAAACCTTCTAGAAGAAAATATAGGCAAAACATTGTCTCACATACATCTCAAAAATATTCTCCTCAGGCAGTCTACCCAAGAAATAGAAATAAAAGCAAGAATAAACAAATGGGACCTAATTAGATGTACAAACTTCTGCACAGCAAAGGAAACCATGAACAAAACAAAATGACAACCTACAGAATGGGAGAAAATTTTTGGAGAAGATGAAACTGACAAAGACTTGATCACCAGAATATATAAACAGCTCATATGACTTAAGAAAAAACCAAACAACCCAATCCAAAATTGGGCAAAGACTTAAACAATCAATTCTCCAAGGAAGAAATATAAATGATCAACAGATACATGAAAAAATGCTCATTATCACTAATTATCAGAGAAGTGCAAATCAAAACTACAATGATATCACCTCACACCAGCCAGAATGGCCATCATTCAAAAGTCCACAAATGACAAATGCTGGAGAGGCTGTGGAGAAAAGGGAACTCTCCTACACTGCTGGTGCAGCCACTGTGGAAAACAGTATGGAGATTCCTCAAAAGACTAGGAATACACTTACCATATGACCCAATAATCCCGCTCCTGGGCATATAAACAGAAGGAACCCTACTTCAAAAAGACACCTGCACCCCTATGTTCATAGCAGCACTATTTACAATAGCCAAGACATGGAAACAGCCTAAATGTCCATCGACAGATGACTGGATAAAGAAGATGCGGTTTATTTCTACAATATGGAATACTATTCAGCCATAAAACATGACAACATAACACCATTTGCAGCAACGTGGCTGCTCCTGGAGAATGTCATTCTAAGTGAACTGAGCCAGAAAAAGAAAGAAAAATACCATATGAGATCACTCATATGTGAAATCCGGGGAAAAAAACATACATACAAAACAGAAACAGACTCACAGACATAGAATACAAACTTGTGGTTGTCAAAGGGGAGAGGGGTGGGTAGGGACAGACTGGGAGTTTGAAATTTGTAGATACTGAGGCATATGTAGAATAGATTAAACAAGGTTATACTGTATAGCACAGGGAAAGAAATACAAGATCTTGTGGTAGCTCACAGCGAAAAAGAATGTGACAATGAATATTATGTATGTTCGTGTATAACTGAAAAATCGTGCTGTACACTGGAAATTGACACTGTAAACTGACTATAACTGAATGAAAAAATTGTTTAAAAATAAAGTGTTCCATTCAGAGCTATGGTTACGTGCTGATCTTTCAGGGACAGAGACTAGGTTGGAACCTAAATGTACAGACTGGGAGAGAAAGGGGTTTCAACTACTCTGACCACTTCCTGTTGAATGAAAGAGAGGCCAAGCTCTCACATTTCAAAAGTGCTCAGTTGGTGAGAAGACCCACCGCAGGGCAGGAGAAGGGAAGGAACCTCCTTAACAAAGGTCCCAGATGAGAAAACGGCCCAGTGACACTCACTCAGCCCCAGAGGGCCTTCAACCTGAATGAGAACGTGGGGAACCCGGGCAGAAGTAGGCACCAACCCTCCTCTCACCTGCGCAAGGTGGAGGCAGCTCTCAGCACCCCTCCCTCACCACACAGCTGTCCAGCCTTTCTCACTGAATCACAAGGGAATTGGGTGGAAAGGATTTCAGCCCCATGTGTTGGTGCCCTGGGCGGGGCTGGGATGCCCCCTCCATCCAAGTGGAGGGCAATGATGTTCTGGAATCAGCTGCTCCAAGTGCCCCGTGTGGGTGTTTCCTGGCACCACAATCTGGAGGGGAGGACCTGACAAATTCTGTCTGTCAACAACCCAAATGCTTACCGAGTCTTTTATTAGTCAGCATAGTAACATTTATAGTAAAGGGCTGAGCCCAGACACAGCAGAAGCCAACCTCTGTGCTACCTCGTGAGATCTGCCCAGGCCACAGCGTTAGATGTAATTTACCCTGATAAATTCCCTCTCCATTAAGTGTGAGCTCACACTTGACCCTTAGCAACTTCAGCAACCTCCCATTTAGGTTCCTGGGGAAGGTTCTCACATACAACATCCATGGCTTATGACAGTGACCCCAAAGCATCCCGAATGTTAGAGGCATGTACACGTAAAATACACTTCTTGGGGAGAGGTTTTTCTATTAAAATAGCTGCTCCATGCGATGGATAAAGGCAATGTCTGAACATGTCCTGCCACACACAGGATGCAAATCAACATTCGGACAGGCTCAACTTGTGTTTATCTTTGTTCATGGTCCCTGCTTCTTTTTGTAGTCTTGTAAATTTACTTTCCCTCAGGTGTTCTGTACTCTTCCTACTCAAATTAGTAATTTCTGCTCTCTGTGTTATTTAATCTACTTAGAAAATGGAATAGTACCAAGGTAGATTGGCAATCTGTTAAGAGTCAATGAAGGCAAACTTTCAGGTAGGTTCCTAACAAAGATGTGTGTGTTATAATAAAAGCCCATACTGACAAGTCCTATGAATGATTTGCATTTACTACTGGGGTTTTTTTAACTCATATAGCTAAGTGCTATAACTCATACAGCATTTGCATTTTCCCCAAATGCATTTTTGTTTACTAACCCTACAGTTGATACCCTTACGATTTAATTCATCAAAAGCAATCACTTAAGCATTGTACGCAGGCATGTTTGTGGCCTGCATTCTCACAGGCTGCCAAGCATGACACAAACATGAGACTAAGTTCATCAGGAAATGAGTGTGCACGTGACCCAGGGCCACACCAACTCACCTACTGCCCTGCACCAGCAACTACAGCAGAAGGCGCCATAAAATCTACAAAATTCTTCTGCCAGCTCTGAGCTGACAACAGTACTTACAGGTTCCAGGGGCCTCGTGCCAGCCAGGGGAGCACACACACGTGGTGCTGCTGCATCAGCCAGGGGCGGGGTCCAGCCAACGTCCCAGCTGTTTGGGACGGATTGTACACTTGGACATTTCTGGCCAGTCCTCTCACCACTGAGAAAAGAAAAGCCATCACATATTTCATATGTCTACTTACACATGTCAAGCTATCACTTCCCCGGAGCTTCTGCTCTGTAGTAGGAGAAATACTGACTTCCTTAAACTTTGAATTATCTACAAACAAAAGCAGGTGAAAACTCTCCAAATCCACACTTAGCCAAACTTAGCCAACTAGGGCCTTGGTCTCTACAGAAGCTAAGTTGGTGCCAATAAAAACAAGGGAGTAAAAGTAGTAGCACTGGGTTGGCCACAAAAGGACAAGGGGCAAGAGCGAGAAACTGGAAAAGCAGCTTCAGTTTTCCAGCACAGGTCATGGAGAGACAGACAAGAGGATTCCATCATCTCTGCCTCTAAATGAGAACTGACAACACCGAGGACGCCCATCGAATCCAGGCAGCTAGGTTAGCTGGTTTCAATCATTCATTTCTTCTCATTCAACAGACACTGAATGTGTTCTGTGATTCAAAGAAAAGGCAACATAAGGAGAAATCAAAGATACACTCAGTTCTCAATTAACTGCCCCAATAGGGACTTAGAAAGACATGCAAATTAAACCCATGTGTTAACCCCAAACTCCAGTTTAGCCAATAACATCATTTTTCTAGACCACTAATATTCTACCAAAAGAAGTCATCCATACTTGCTTTCTTTTAGCCATCAGCACGTATATTTTTAAGCCAAAAGAATATTTAGAGGTATGCACCAAAAGCCTTGAGAAATGTGCTATTAAGTAACATGACCAACAGATTACAACAACTGACACTGAAAGCCAGTGACGAAACACTGCTTCACACAAATTTATCAAGCAGAAAGCAAAGCTCATGAACTTGTCAGTGACAGAGAATACTGATAACTGTATACACACTTATAAATACTGAAGTTATCACTTCAGAAGAATGTCATTATACATTTTTATTTCAATTTTATTTATTAACAATTGGTGGAGGTTGGGAGGTAAACTATGTGTAATTATTACATTTTTATTCCATCATTATGAATTTCCCAAATTTTCTTTATACTTTAAACTTTACACTATTCTAAAAAGCAAAATGCAGAATTTTTCTGCCTTCTTATTTCCATGTCCTTCCAGTGTCTGGTGTACGCCCTCCATCACCCTCAGGATAAATGGGAACCACTGTAATGGTGTATGGGGGTAGGTATCCGGCTGCAGATTCCTCAGAATGGCATAATTGGTATTCCCAGGGATTGGCACCTAAAGATTTAATAAAATGTAAAATACTTGATTTAAAAACCTTATACAAGAAGTAACAGTTTGAACAATAAAATACTCAAAATATTAACTCAAGACCAAGTCAAGAAGCAGGTTCTATAATATTGGGACCTAAGGATGTGCCCCCATACAAACTATTGTAAAAGTTCATGAAGACTTCTCTGCACATGCCCTCGCTCCTTCTTGAAAACTCCCTGGTATGATTCGATTCCCCCAGTCCCAATCCTCCAGAAGCCCCCATCACCCAGGCTTCAAAGGCACCAACCGACTACCCTCCGTCAGGTTCTACTGAAGGAACATGAACTCCTTCAACTCTGTGGTGAACTGGTTAACTCTTGATCTCCACTTTGCAATCTACAGTTGAAACAAACATTCACTTTTCCCTGCAGGAAATCATGACCAGCTCCTCTGGACCACCCACTGTTGGTGCACAGAAGAGCTTGTACTGAGGATTTCACTCCCAGCAAATGGTCAATGTGCTGGTTGAAGGGTCATGCACTGAGTTTCCTCATGGTATTCAAAGACTCTGAAATGCACAGAAAGCACATCACGGGTGACCCTAACAACCCAGCACACACGAAGCCCAGGTTTACTGAGGGGTCCCGGGAACCCTAGAACACAGGACCCCTGTAGTAGGCACCCCACAAATACCCATTGAAGTAGTGAATAAAGGAAAAAATGTCTGTGATCATCGGGTACATGTCTCATCCCTCCACAAGGAAGGTATTGTGGCCTCAGAGCATAGTTTGTCTGTGTTATCCTAGAAGGTAATAAACACCCTTCTCTCCAAGACCAGAGACAGGTAACTCCAGTAAGGATATTAAAAACAATTAAGATCTTTGGGGGGAGGGTATAGCTCAGGGGTAAAGTCTATGCTTAGTGTGCATGAGGTCCTGGGTTCAGTCCCCAGTACCTCCATTAAAAAATAAATAAATAAAACCTAATTGCCCCCCACCTCCAAAAGAGACAAAAAATCAAAACAAACAAAAAAACAATGAAGAGCATTATTAACAAGCATTCTAAAAGTTTAGTAAAACTCTGTCACTCCAGTGTTTCCAGCAGAATATGTGATTCCATCCCCACAATGGTTACTAAAAAAGCCACAGGAGTCCAGGTTCACTTACCGGTGTTGCCTCTTCCTGTCATCTGACCTCCTTCCCCATCAGGATACAGGGAGGACAGGGTGATGGTGTGAGGAACACTGGGCTTCAGCTTCTGCAAGACCACAATGTTCTGTCGTAAGCCTATCCTGGTCTGGAGTTAAAACAGGGATAATAAGTGTTAGCTTTGCCCTCTCCAACTCACTCATCTGTTAGAAAAAGCTCTTTCTATGTTTGAGACCTTTGTCAAGATCTGGAAACACACCCCACCATGAAAGTTTAAAATATATCTTAGGGTATCATTTTAAATGTAAACTATGCCCCTTAAATCATAAAAAGGATTTTAAGCCTTAAACTGATGATCTTAGATAGATATTTAAACTGGCAAGCGACCAGCACTGCAAAATATCATCCAAAACATGTTTCACAGTTCTCTTCTCCAAAAAGGCATTAGTCCTAAGTGAGCTGCAAAGGACCTTGAAAAGACAGCAAAGATCTGCATAATAGTAGAGGCCATTCAGTATTATTCTCACCTTTTTACAGATGGTTTTTACTTCCTTTAGAAACACATTAAAATAATTCAGCAAAAGACCTAAAGCTCTTTGGTTTCCCACCTGCCTCCATAACTGCTCCCTGACCAGCATTAGCTGTGTAGACTATATGACAGGAGCCCTGCCAGGCCACACTCAGGCAGGGATTCCCAGTCCTCTCCCTGACTCCAGCCTGCTGGAATGAAGCATTTTCAATATTGTCCGATTACGGAGTTTGAAGGTTTTTGTTTTTGTTTTACTTTAATTCACTGCTTAAAAGCGATCTAGCTATCCTGTTGAAAAAAAATCTGGATGCTTTATTAACAGTCTACTGAATTCAGTTGTTTATGCCATACTAATTAAAATCACATAAAAAGGCAGAATGCCCGCAGTGGGTACACATGCGGAGGGCTGGATGCACTAGCACAGTCCAGATGTTTCCCACTGACCACCGTCCACTCGAACAGGCTGAGTTTCAGAGATAACCTCAGTGGATCACTGGACTCATCCTCACAACAAGCGAGTTGAGCTACAGTGGCTAATTTGGACAAATTTAATAAATTTGGGAGTTTGAGATTTGCAAATGTTAAAAATAGATTAAAAAATGAATTTTTTTCTGTAGAGCACAGGGGACTATATTCAATACCTTGTAGTAACCTTTAATGGAAAAGAATATGAAAATCAATGTATGTATATATATGCGCTGGGACATGCTGTACACCAGACACTTACACACTGTAACTGACTATACTTCAATTACAAAAAAGTAACTCGAAAAAAATTAGTGTGTGAGGTTATGAGAGCAAAGCTTCGACATATCTGTTACTTAACAAATCTGAGTGTCCACTTAGTAGAACTAGCCTCATGAGGAAGCAGAAGGCTGTGTACCTACTTCTCCCATCCAACTCTCCAAAATCATCCCAGCACCAGGGAGTTGTCACTTTATTTCTTGGAGTAGCATTAAAATGCAAATATGCCAAAGAATAACAAATCTTAAGGGAGTATCA
This sequence comes from Camelus ferus, assembly GCF_009834535.1. Lineage (NCBI taxonomy): Eukaryota > Metazoa > Chordata > Mammalia > Artiodactyla > Camelidae > Camelus > Camelus ferus. The sequence goes on along the minus strand of NW_022589674.1, from coordinate 213,493 downwards.
GCTAACATGCTACACGGGATAAGTTTATGAAATGCCTTCTAATTATGACAAACAGCTGAAAGACAGTAAGAGAGACTCAAGGCAGCAGTTGGAGGGTCAGTATCACCAGTAACAGAAATGCTAATCTTTGCCTAAATCTGGCCTGACAAGAGGCAAAAGTTGTGTTTCTGCCATTAAAACATCAATCCATCAAATGTGTCTTCTTTTATATAAAAGCCAGCTGATCACTGTTGGTCATTAGTTTATTACTGATAACCTATAAGGCAGATTCTCAATCCAAGTATATCATACTACCTAAGTCTAGTTCTATGGAAACCACAACAGGGCAACTCACAAGTCACACTGGGGACAGGAGGTCTCTGATTCAGCTAAATCCACTTACTGTGCAGTACAGAGACCTGTAACCACTGCCAGCATCAACCTCTGCTACATCTCCAACATGGTAACAGGTATGATGCATTTGCTGGAGCTCAGCAAGTCAGATGATCAAAAGTGAATAACTCACTTCTCTCTCTAAGGCTAACTGAGGAAATATGACAGCTTCCAAAACATCAACAAAATGCTAGCCCTCTCATCAAAAGAGGTATTTGGAATAAATCAGAAAGCATCACCCTACCTGTGTAAAAATCCTGGTGTTTCCTGACCCCAGGGTAACAGGTGCAGTTCTAGTCACATGTTTCCTAAAGGCAAAGCTGGAGAAGGTTCAAGGACAGACAACTAAAGCAAGCAAGGTAAAATGGACAAGGCTCTGTTAAACAGGGAATGCTGGGAAGATAAAAGAAGATGAGCTTCCAAAAGTGGGACAAACATGACAAAGAGAAGATCTGGGAGTCAAGGAAATGCATTACCAAGTCCGACAATAAAACACTGACCTCCAGGTTCTGCCTATTCTGGCTTCCTGGGAAAACACTGAATACTCTGCAAAGTACACCCTAAACCTAGAACAGAGGAAAACTAATAGAGGGACAGTGGCTCAGAGGCAGCACCCAAGAATGGTATGTACATGCCCAGTCACAATCCAAGTGGTCTCCGGGGACACCTCTGCACTTCAGCAACACAGACCCTGATCTCACCCGCCTCCCTATGCGGCATCTCTCCTAACAGTATGAGACACACTGTAGGATGACCTGACATGTGGTGACTCTCACCCTCCCCCCAGGCTGCACTCCAGTCTTCTCCTGGGGCAAGGCCAGGTACGGGGTTATCCCCTGGGGCCACAGAACAAGACTGGGTAGGTCTGCCTGGACCAGCGCCACCCCCACCCAGGTGCCCTGCACACCTCAGGGTAGAAGAGAGCAGCCTGTGGATGTTCAACCTCACAGAGCAAGGCCGGGATGGAGTGCGGAGAGGCTCCCACAGAGCCTGCCATCGAGCTCTGACTTTTCCTCAGGATGGAGGTTGGTCCAGGTTCTTCCGGTGGATTCTGTGGATTCCATGGTGTTAGCATTAGCCAGAGATTCTGGGAGTTATGAGCAGGACAGACATGTGAATCCATAGGATGATGAACCTGTGATTGATGGATCAAAGGGGGACTCACAACACAGGGTTCAGTGGGTGCTCAGAAGGTGCTTCTCTGTCCTATTCACTTTACAGTATTTTTGAAATCTTTACTAGATGGATGATGCATTAAGTTTCCTTTAAGACGTTAAATTACACGAGTTACATGCCCTAGGCAACTTACAAATCCAGAACAGCCACATACAAGGCACTGTTGGTAATAACCATTCACCCCGTCCTGACTTCTAAGGGGAGTGGGCTTGGCCCCCAGGGGCCAAGGCACCAGGCGCAGCTCAGCCCAAAGGTGCCTTAAGATTTAATCTAAGTCCCATCCTTCCTGCTACACCTGGTAAGGCATGAAGGGACAGGAGGGAAACACTTCTGAAGAACTACCAGGTGAGGTGTTTTCACTCCAAAAATGAAACCAGGAAGGCTTCACAGAAACAGCCCAATACAAACCCAGTCTGCTTCTTTCCCACCTCCCCTGAGGCCTTGAGGCCAGTGCGCACGGGACAGAGGCCAAGGGAGCTGGAGCAGAAGAGCCCACGTGGCCCCCAGCTCACCCTGCTCTGGGCTGGATGAGGGTGACAGGGGCAAAACCACAAGGCAGGAAGAGCCAGGTTACAGAATGACCACTCTGGGGTCCAAGAAAACCTCCCCTGACTTGACCTCAGCTGAGGACAACCTGTGCTCTGTTTCTGCATACGCGCTCCAGAGGGTCTTTGATATGGCAGCTCGGGGACCTCAGAGGGGGACAAGTTCCCCTGTTCCGCCAGCTGTCACACCTGAGTGATGACCTTGAATGGTGATGGCCCTCTGCAATGTGGGGGATCAAGCCACCACTGCGAGGGCCACAGAGCAGGAATGGAAGAAGAACCAGGGTTCTCCCACATTCTGTCCCAGCCTCACTAGGAGATAACAGTCCTGCTGAGACCACTTTGTCTGGGACTTTCTGTGACCTGAGGCCAAACACATTCTGATGTGAATAGAAAAAAAGGAAAAAAAAACCAAAAACCACCTCCAGGCTCCATAACCCTCGATAAGAAGTGTCCACTCGCTCAGCAAACACTGCACCCAGGTCCCCGTGCCGGCACCTCACCCTGACCCAGACACACGACACTGCAGCCAGGGGCCCTGGGGACAATGACTACAGATCCAGCTCAGCCAGACCCCACACAGAACTGACCCTCCTCCTGGTTTGGACCCTCTTCCGAGGGGCTGGCCTCATGGGGCTGGTGCCGCGAAGAAGCAAGTGCACATACCATGCTCCGCAAGGGTACGTGGCACAGAGTAAGAGCTCAGGCAATGCCAGGCACACTGGCAGAAGTGGGGACCAGACACCCATATGTAAGTGAGTAAACCCTGTTTACACTAGCCGGCAACTGGGAGATAGGGAGGTGGACTGATGGAGTCCACTCATTGAGGAAGTGTCATTTGGGGTATGACCCTCTATGTCCCGGGAGCACACACGAGCTGGCAAGGCCCTTGCAAAGGGCCTGACACCGAGCCTCCCTGGTGGCAGCTCAGGGAATGGCCCAGAGAGAGCCCCCGGGGAGCCTGCTCTAAAGGAGGCCCCCCACTCCAGCAAGGTGCAGATGCCACAGGGCGAACAGCCCCTCTCTCCCTGGCCCCTGGGGGTCCCCCTAGATAGCCCTCTGCTAAGCTGCTTCAGGGAAAGGGGACCACACTGTGCATCCTGTTTTACAACATGCTTCCTCCACTTAGCACAACAGCATTAAATAGTTACACATCCAGTACAAAGATGGAAGTTCATCTTTTTTCAAAATGCTGTATCATAATGAATTTATCCAATCTCCAATTATTGCTAGTTAATATTACTCTAAAACAAATATTTTACTCTAAAACAAAGCTGAAGAGAACACCCGTTTAGCTAATTTCTTGTAAATTCATATTTCCTTAGGATACGTTCCCAGAAGTGGAATTGCTGGGACTACTTATAATGCAAAAGAAGATACATTTTTTTAAACTGAGTGCCTGTTGTGACTCTTTTAATAAAGTATCACTAGAGGAACAAGCCAGTGGATGAACTGAAGACTCAGAGGTGATGTTTTCTTGCTTTAAAGAGCTGCAGAACCCCTGCTGCCCTGGGTACTGGTTTCCTTTCCAGACTGGACACCCTGCCCCACCTTCAGAGGCTGTGCAGTGATGGCCCTACATCCTTCAGATTTACTTTGTAAGCTTCCCTTAAAGGCAGGTACCATTCCTGGCTCCAAAGAAATGCCATGTTCCTCAGGGGAAATTTAATCCTGGGAGAGGGGTGGGGTCCTGACTTCCTGAGCCACTAGCAGCCCACCTCCAAGCCAAGAGTGGGCCCTCCACAGCCAGATCCGAAAAGTGGGCCAGGCTGTCCCTCCAGAGACGTCACCGTGCAGCTGTCCTGGAAGGTCGGACGGCACAGGCCACAGAAGCTGTCCTAATTGGACTGGTGAGCTCAACTTCTTGGAGACCCTCCAAGGAAGACACAGCCTTCAAAAACAAACACAGTCCACCCCAGCATGGAAAACCGTCGGCACCGAATCTGGAGACGTGTTCCCTGAGTCACCCAACTGAAGCTCCTCATGGGAAGTGTAGGAACAGCCAAAAATGGACACCCTCAGGACAGGGGTCTGAGAGTGAGGGACCCCTCAAGCGGCTGCCTGACTGACGCTCTTATCACAGGTGAGGCCAGTGCACAAACCACACAGAAAAAAGAGCTGGCTCTGCACGTGGACTCCACTGCCTTTTCCAGGAGAGCCACACCGATTCAAAACCTGTCGTTTATTGCTGCTGTTGAGCCCTAGAAAGGGCTCGTGCAGTAAACGTAACTGCCCTTCTAACAGCAGGTGCAGGAGTTACAGATGAGTCTGCACCCTGCACCACCACTATCCAACCCCGAGGCCCCACAGCTTAGCTCCCAAGAACCAGAGCATTTGTCATGAATAAACATTTAAATCACCCAGATCAAGCTTTGTGACCAAAGACAATAGCACCTACTACTTGAAAAGTTGACTATCAGCTGGGAAGACGGTTATTGAATAAATACAACTTATACGTAAACCTGTGGTTGATCAGAATGATCCTTTTTTTAACTTTTTTTATTGATTTATAATCATTTTGCAATGTTGTGTCAAATTTCAGTGTACAGTACAATTTTTCAGTTACTCATGAACATACATATAATTCATTATTACATTTTTTTCTCTGAGCTACCACAAGATCTTGTATGCATTTCCCTGTGCTGTACAGTATAATCTTGTTTATCTATTCTACGTTTTGAAATATGTCTATCCCTTCCCACCCCCTGAGAATGATTCCTAACCACAGAGAATGCTTTTGCCTGCAGAAAGAATTCACTGTGCTCTTGAACCTAACACTGATCACTGGGGTAAGTCATTCAACACTTCTTAATCAAGAACAGAGGAAATTAGTGAGGGGAGGCCACAGGGAGCAGGAGGGGCTCACAGACAAAAAGCAGCCTTCCTTGACAGGTGACCAGGGAGAATAAAGGCCCCACTTGTGGAACTCCTGAGATGAGATGGACTCAAGGTGGTGGGGGACAGGAGCAGTGTGTTCCAGGACTGGAGTGTTTCATGCTGTTCCTGTTCAGTGGGTCCACAGCCCTCCCAGCCCAGATGTGCTTGGGCAGAGTACTCCCCACAGCCTGCTGGTCATGTTGCCAGATGTGGGGTGTAGAATATTTTAAGTCGGTCTCTTCCAAGCCATGAGAAAGTCACACAGTCTACAAAATTACTATCAGAGCCACATCTGTGAGTCACCCAGCTGCCTACACCAGATAATTTGTCTATTGGAAAATTCTGATTAATAACATTTTTTTTAAACACCAGAGAGTAACAACTTGACCTGACAGAAATGACCATTTTTTCAAGATTTCATCATTTTTTGCTTTGGTTACCTATAATCTTCTGCAGAGAATATAAAGGAACTAGAATGAAAACGGTGTTTTTAATGTACATTAACCTCAAATCCAAATGCTGTTCCTTCCAAGGTGTGGGAAAGGGGAAAGGGTTCTGAGGTGTTAGCTTAGAGGGAGTGAAAGACTCCTTTTGGATGAGGCTCTTGGACTCCTTTAGGCCATGCTGAGATGCCTGGGGATTTTCTAATAATACAGTTAATTCACAACTGCAAGTAAGTCCTCCTGAAGTCACAGATTACCAGGCCTGCAAGTTCCAATCAGACACAAGGTCCACCAGGACCCACAGTTACTGTGAGCAAAGCCCCAGGACCCCCGGGGCTGAGGCCCCTCAGGAAAGCCCTTGTCTGAAGTCCTCCTCTGATGACAGAAAACACAGGTGGGCTTTACATTTCCGGCTCCAAAACCACCCACAAGCTTGCGCTGGTAGTATTAATCACAAGAAGGAATCCCTGATGATCACTTTAATTTTGCTCCATAGGAGCCAGCCACGCAGAAAAGTCCAGAATCCAGAAATCTACCAAGTCTCCATTCATGGGGGAAGCGACAGGCAGGCAGCCAGTAGAACACTTTGGGGCAGAGAGTGAGCTCCAAGGGAGCCACACTTGAGTTTCAGAAGCAGGTCCCCCCGGCCCCCGGGGACTGGTTCTTGCCGCTGTCCCCCTGAAAATACACCAGGCCCCGGGGTTCTGTGCCCTGCCACACCTCTCCACCTTTCCCCGGACCCACCAGATGGCGTGCACTCCGCTCCAAGTCTCTCTGGGTAGCATGCGTGATGGGGGGGTGCCAGAAGCAGGGCACCCACCTGGCCCAGCAAGGGGCCACCATGCCTGCCGCCACAACCCTTCACTGGGAAGACTGTAATAATTACATCTTCCTGCTACCCTTAGCCAACCAGATGCTGCCAGGGGAGGGTCCTTACAGAATCCTGAGCCTCAATCAGTAACCGATCCTAAAAGGCCTCCCGTTCCCAGGGAGAGCCTGTGGCCACCCTCCTGGCGCAGTCTGTCAGCCTGGTCACATGAACATCGCGACCGGCCTGAGTGACTCCTTCAGGCTCCTGGCAGCACATCACGCCACTGCGCGAACCCCAGGCTCCGCGAGCCAGCCAGCCATTTCCAGAAGTGGTCAGCCTACCGGTACACTCTGGGCGGGGGGGCGTGTGCAGTTTGCTGCCCTTCCCATCCCCTCGCGGTGCCTAGCCTAAGCGGGGAGAGCAGCCCCTAGGCGTCTTGTGCTCCCTCCCGGGATTCCTAGGGTCCACCAGCTTGAGGGTCTAAGCAGAGAATGATGTCACGCCTGGGAAGCTACAATGCCAGAGCTCTGCGCAAGGTTGCACCAGGAGCACCACCCCCAACCCAGACACCCCCTTGCAGCGCCCCAGCTGTCAGTCCGCCACACAGCCCTCTTGTGCCCAACCCTCAAGGGCTCCCAAGACCAGAGCCGGGTCCGCACGCGGCTTTATCTCGGCAGCTCACACCTTCCTCACTGTAGACATCCTCGGGCGCTCCAGTTTAGTAGGTGCCCGGGGACATGGCCCAACCACACGTCAGTGAGCCAGCCCAGGGATCTTCCCCGCTGCTGCCGCTGTGACCCTCTGGGAGCTCCTTGCACCGCTGCACTTGATGACTGGTGCCTGAGCCCTGGGCACCCTCAGAGGCACCGCACAGGGCGCACAGAGGGGGAGGCCAGCGTGAGATGACATCAGGAAGAGGGGGGAGCGCTTGTGGGAGCACCAGGCTTAGGATCAGGTACCCTGGCACGTGCACTCACACGCATAGGCAGTGTACTCTGACTAAATCCCAGCGGTGTATTTTTGATCCACCTCCTGGAGTAACTCAAATAAAAGTGAAAATAAATGGGATCTAATTAAACTTAAAAGCTTTTGCACACTTAAGGATACCATCAACCAAATTAAAAGACAACTTACAGAATAGGAGAAAATATTTGCAAATGATGTGAACTACAATGGACTAATTCAGAAAATATACAAACAGCTCATATATCTTAGTATCAAAAAAAAAGCCACCCAATCTAAAAATGGGCACAAGACCTAAACAAGCAATTCTCCAATGAAGACATACAATTGGCCAACAGGTACATTAATTAGCTCAGCATCGCTCATTCTGAGAGAAATACAGATCAAAACTACAGTATCACCTCACACCAGCCAGAATGGCCATCATTATGTCCATAAATGATAGATGCTGGAGAGGGTGTAGAAAAAAGGAAAACCTTACACTGTTGGTAGGTGTGTAGACTGGTACAGCCACTATGGAGAACAATGTGGAGGTTCCTTAAAAAACTAAAAATAGACCTACCATGTGATCCAGCAATCCCACTCAGGGGCATATATCCGGAGAAAAATAAAATTCAAAACCACACATGCACCCCAATGTTAACAGCAGCAATAGCCAAAGACATGGAAATAGTCCAAATGTCCATCAATAGATGACTGGATAAAGAAGTTGTGAGAGAGAGATATATACACATATACCTACACACACATATATACATATACATATACCTACACACACATATATATACACATACACACACACATACATACATACATATATACACACACATTTATACATATACTTACACACATAATGGAATACTACTGAACCATAAAAAATGCCATTTGAAGCAACATAGATGGACCTGGAGATCGTCATTCTAACTGAAGTGGGCCAGAGAGAGAAAAATGATATTTATCACCTATATGTGAAATCTTAAGAAAAAAAAAGACACAAATGAACTTATTATTTATAACTTTAAGGACTGATTTCTTGAATATGTGTAAGCATATCTGACTGTCCTTTATGATCAGATTACTGCATTCTGTTGATTCTCATTTTGTGGTTGGCTTTATTCCTTTGATAACTATTTAAGTTTAAAAAGTTAAAGCTCTAATCTGTTCTTAGAAACAATGATCAGTACATATACATAAACTAACATAAAATATGTACAATATATTGTATGTATGTATTTATATGCAATATATTATATATGTGCAGTCAAATTGTCAGAATTCTACCTAATAAAACTGAAAAAAAAAAAAAGATCTTTTTTGTTTGGTTTGTTGTGGGGCTTTTTTTTTGTGGGGGGGAGGTAATTAGGTTTATCTATTTGTTTATTTTAACAGAGGTTCTAGGGATTGAACCCAGGACCGCATGCATGCTAATAAGCAAGCATTCTACCACTGGGCATAGAACTTAATTCCTGAGAACAGTGAAAAAAGGGAGGCAAGCCTTATGACTGTCTGAATTTAGTGCCAGGAGGCAGTTTCCAAGTCACAGTACAGAGAAGGGAAAACTCAGAGGACACTAGTCACACTGAGTTGAGCGATAGAGTTCAATATTCAGGGAGGCCAACCAAGATGGCTAGATTTGGCAGGACAGCACCCCTGGGAGGAGGGGGCAGCACAGAGTTCCCCTAGAGTCAGGTTGAATTCTGATCTGTGCAAGAGGAGACTATCTAAATTTGGGGAAAGCAAGAAGTATACTATATAGCACAGGGAACTATATTCAGTATCTTGTGGTAGCTTATATTGAAAAAGAATATGAAAACAAATACATGTATGTTCCTATATGACTGAAGCATTGTGCTGTACACCAGAAATTGGCACAACACTGTAAACTGACTCTACTTCAATAAAAATATATTTTAAAAAATAAAGCTGGGGAGACCAGCACCAGAGAGCAGTTGGTCTAAGAAGCCCAGAGCTCACACAGGGCCAGGACTAGTTCATGGCTCCACCATCAAGAGTGGAAATGATTCCTAATACACATAGCATCAGACAAAATCCTCAGAAGACACCACCTCAGGAATGGAGCTTAAATCATCTCTAAACTAACAGCTGTCCTGGACCTGCCCTAACAAATCCTAAAAACTAGCTTCAAAATGATACAACTAAGTCCCAGTAACTTAACTGCATGCCAGAAAGTCCAGCACTGTTTGAAGGACTACAACAAAATCTGGCACCCAACAATGTATGTCTGGTATCGAAGGAAAAATCATCAGGCAGGCAAAAGAAGAAGAAATTATGACCCATAACCAGCAGAAAAAACAATCAACAGAAAAAAAGGATCAGAAATGACAAGAGAGAATGCAATTAGCAGACAAGAACATTACAACAATATTATACTGGTATAGCTTCTTGGGGAAATGTTTGGCGATTCCTTAAAAGGTTAAACATATGGTTATCATATGACCCAGCAACTCCACTCCTAGGTACATACCCAAGAGAAATGAAAATTTGTGTTCACACAAAAAAGCCTGTACACAAGTGTTCACAGCAGCATTATTCTTAACAGCCAAAAAGGAGAAACAATCCAAATGTCCATCAACTGATGATTGAGTAAAATGTAGTATATCCATACAGTGGACTATTATTCAGCAATAAAAAGGGATGAAGTACTGAGCATGCTACAATGGGGATGAACCTTGAAATCATTACGCTAAGTGGGAAAAAAAAGCAGTCACGAAAGAACACATACGATTCCATTTATATGAGATGTCCTGAGTAATCAAATCTATGGAGACAAAGTAGATTAGTGGTTGCCTGGGCTGGAGAGAAGGACAGACTGCTAAAGGGACAGAGTTCCTCTGATGGGTGATAAAAATAATCTAAAATTTAGATTGTGCGTATGGTTACACAACTCTGTTAATATGCTAAAAGACATTGGTTTATACAGTATAAGTGAGTAAATCATATACCAATATGATTAGATCTCAATATGATTAGAACACCATGGAGAGCAAGCTCTGCATGGAATGGGAAAACGCGTGGAAACCAGAGAGCCCTGGAGCCTGCTCAGCCCAGGGGAAGGAGGATGGCAGGCTTCCGAATAAAAGTCCCTGCTGGCCTCCAGACTGCCTCTCATTCCATGTCCCCTGGCATGGAGTCAGTGGGATCCCTCCAAGGTCCTCAAGTGTGTAGGAAGTGTTGGGGTCCCGAGGCAGCTATTTACATAAATAGGGGCGGGGTGCGTCCTTGCCTTTTGACAAGTCCCGTGCTTCTAGGAACTCAACAGTTGGCCAACAGTCTCTGTGCCAGACAAGTGTCTCTTCAGCCATGGCTGCCTCGCACACGTCAAGGGGCAAGGGGACATCAGCACCTGGGCTCTCCTACTGGATCATCTGAGATGCCTTCATGCCCGGCCAGGGATGTGGACAAAGGGAGAAATGACCCCGAGACCACAGGGACGGGTTTGGAAGGGCTGTGTTTCAGGAAGCAATTGAGCAAGAAGACTGAGAGCGGCTCGGGTAGGTTTTTATTCATTTGTTTTCCTGGCTCAGTTGAAATTGACACGGAAGTGGGAGCCCTGTCGCCCGCCCAGGCTCCTCTCCCAGGAGGCCTGACGTGTAGCTGCCCGGCATGCTCCATCCGTTGCCCAAGGCTTCCAGTTCCATGCAGAACATTTTCCAGTTGACCACGGTTGGCCTCTTGAGTTGGTATGGTTGCTTCTTTCTCACTGTGGATTAGCCGCTCTGTTTTGGTTTGAGTTCCATGGGAATGGGTTCATTTCTCTGCTGGCCCTGGACGTAGTCCACACACAGGATTCACAAGAAGCATGGCAGGAGCAAATGTTCTTTTTTTGCCAAACTGAGCACTAGGGCTGGGGAGGCATGGATCCCAGAAGCCCTTGAATTCCCTCCTACGGACTCCAAAGTGGGGAGTGGGGCCTGGGGGCGGGGGGACTGTGGGGGCTGGGGGCACGTGTTCGGGTGCTTTCTGAAGGCAAAGCCCCCAAGGCGAGGCTACAGTGTGCTCCATTAATTCTGTCCAAAGACGTCTCACTGGAGCTGGCAAGAAGGAAGCGTGCTAGTGAAAGAAGTATCGCCTGGGGGCCGAAAACCGTGTCTTGCATCCTCGCAGGCAGACACCTGGAGAATTTCCTTTAACACTTGCTGTGAAGCTGATTTGGTGGTGCTGAATTCTTGTACCTTTTGCTTGTCTGTAGATCTTTTGATTTCTCAATCAAATCTGAATGAGAGCCTTGCTGGATAGTGTGTTCTTGGTTGTGGTTTTTCCCTTTCATCACGTTAAATGTATTGTGTCACTTCCTCCTGACCTGCAGAGTTTCTGCTGAAAAATCAGCTGTACTCTTACGGAAGTTCACTTTTATGTTATTTATTGCTGTTCTCCTGTTGCTTTTAATATTTTCTGCTTATTTTTATTTTTTGTCAATTGGATTACTATGTGCTTCAGTGTGCTCCTCTTTGGGTTAATCCTGTATGGGACTCTGTGTTTCCTGGACTTGGGTGACTGTGTCCTTTCTCAAGTTAAGGAAGGTTTCAACTATTTTATCTTCAAATATTTTTCTCAGGCCCTTTCTCTCTCTCTTCTGCTTCTGGAACCCCTATAATTTGAATGTTAGTGTCCTCAGTATTGTCCTAGGTGTCTCTTAAATTATCCTCATTTCTTTTCACTCTTTTGTCTTTCTGGTTTTTTTTTTTTTTTTTTTTTTTTTTTTTTTGGTTCTGCAGGAGTGATTTCCACTACTCTATCTTCAAGCTCAGTGATCTGTTTTTCTGTCTCATTATTCCACTGTTGATTCATTTTTATTGCAGTTATTGTAGTCCTCAACTCTGTTTTGTTGTTCTTTTATTTTCTAACTCTTTGTTAAAAACTTCTAAGTCGCTCTGTGCATTCATTCTTCTCCTGAGTTCTCGGGCCATCTTTATGATCATTACTCTGAATTCTTTCTTGGGTAGATTGCCTATCTCCACATCACTTATTTCTTCTGGAGTTGTGCCTTGTTCTTTCATCTGAAACGTTCTCCTCTGCCATTTCATTTTGTCCAAGTTTCTATTTGTATTTTTATCATGTGGCAGTTACTCATGTTTCTTGAACTTGGAGATGTGGCCCTCTGTAGGGGACATCCTGTGTGTCCCAGCAGTACACTTCCCTCTCATCACCCAAGGGCTGGGACTGGCCTGTGTTTGTAGATTCAGTCCCACAGGTTGTGGGGTCATAGTTTTCTTGCTTCTGGTGTCTGTCCCCTGGAGGGATGGTGCTGGTCTTGAGTCTTATGTGGGCTTCCTGGTGGGAGGGGCTGATGCCTGCTCTCTGGTGGGTGGAGCTGGGTCCTGGCCCTTTGGTGGACAGGGCCATGTCTAGGGGCCCGCCCAGAGTCAGCTATGAGCTCAGGAAGCCTTTATATTGGCTGCCTGCTTGTGGGTGGGGCTATGTCCCCACCCAGTTAGTTTTCTGGCCTGAAGCATCCCAGGACTTAAGTTTATAGGCTGTTGGGTGGGCCAGGGCTTGGTGCTAATAAACCAAGCAAGATGTCAGCCTCCAGGAGAGTTTAGGCAGATGAATACCCCCCAGTATGTCTGCCATTAGCTTTTACATTCTTAAGTGGGCCATATCTGCTCCAGGAAGACCCTCCAAGACCAGCAGGCAGGTCAGGCCCAGGCTCCAGCCCCCTGGTCTTAGTGCACATGGGATTTTGTGTGCACTCTTTAAGCATGAAGTCTCTGCTTCTTCCAATCTTATGGAGCTCCTTCAGTTAAGCCCCACTGGCCTTCAAAGCCGAATGCTCTGGGGGCTCCTTCTCCTGATGCTAAACCCCCAGGCTGGGACACCCAATGTGTTTTGCCTGTTTTCTTCTAGGAGATTTATTGTGTCTTGTCTTATATTTAAGTATTTAAGCCATTTTGAGATTATTTTTCTGTATGGAGTGAGGGAGTATTCTAACTTGCTGAAGAGACTGTCTTTTCTCTATTGTATATTCTTGTCTTCTTTGCTGAAGATTAATTGACCATTGGTCTGTGGATTTATTTATGAGCTCTCTATTCTTTTCCATTGATCTGTATGTTTGTTTTTATGCCAATATCAAGCTGTTTTGACTACTGTAGCTCTGTAATATTGTCTTAAGTCTAGGAGGGTTATTCCTCCAGCTTTGTTCTTTTTCTTCAATATTGCTTTGGTAATTCTGGGTCATTTGTGACTCCATATAAATCTTAAGATTGCTTGTTCCAGTTCTGTAAAATATGTGCTGGGTAATTTGATAAGGATGCATTAAATCTATAGATAGACTTGTGCAGTGTGACCATTTTGACTGTATTGATTCTTCCAATCCAAAAGCATGGGACATCTTTCCATTTCTTTAGTCTTCTTTAATTTCCTTAATCAATGTTTTGTAGTTCTCCATGTATAAGTCTTTCACCTCCTTAGTCAGATTTCTTCTTAAGTATTTTATTGTTTTGGATGCAATTTTAAAAGGAATTGTTTCTTTACTTTCTTTTTCTGTTGATTCATTGTTAGTTTAAAGAAATACAGCTAATTTTTGTTTGTTAATCTAGTATCCTTCTACATACTGAATTCTTATATCAGTTATAGCAGTTTTTGTGTGGAGCTTTTAGGGTTTTCTATATATAGTATCATGTCGACTGCATATAGTGACAATTTTACCTCTTAATTTCCAATTTGGATCTTTTTGTTTCTTTTTCTTGCCTGATTGCTGTGGCTAGGACTTCAAAGACTATGTTAAATAAAAATGGTGAGAGTGGGCATCCTTGTCTTCTTCCAGATTTTAGTGGGAAGGCTTTCAAATTTTCACTGTTGAGTATTATGCTGGCTGTGGGTTTCTCATAAATACCTTTTATTATGTTGAGATATGTTCCCTCTGAACCAACTTTCATAAGTTTTTTTTTAATCAGTGTTTAATTTTATCAAATGTTTTTTCTGAATCTATTGAGATGATCATGTGATTGTTGTCCTTTCTTTGGTGGATGTAGTGTATCACATTGATTGAGTTGCATAAGTTGAACCATCCTTGTTTCCCTGGGATGAATTCAAATTGATCATGGTATGTGATCTTTTTTATGTGTTGTTGGATTCAGTTTGCAGATATTTTGTTGAGGATTTTTCATCTATGTTCATCAGTGATATTGCTCTGTAAGTTTCTTTTTTTTGGTAGTCTCTTTGTCTGGTTTTGGTATCAGGGTGATGGTGGCTTCATAGAATTAGTTTTGGAGTAGACCCTCATTTTCAGTCTTCTGGAAGAGGTTGAGAAGGACCCGTGTAAGTTCTTTGTATGTTTGGTAGAATTCCGTAGTGAAGCCATCTGGTCTAGGAATTTTTTTTTGGAAGTATGTTTTTTATTGCTTATTCTATTTCATTTCTAGTGATCAGTCTGTTCAACTGGTCTGTTTCTTTTGATTCAATCTTGGTGGACCATATGTTTCCAGAAACTTGTCCATTTCTTCAAGGTTATTCAGTTTGTTCCTATGTAATTGTTCATAGTATTCTCATATGATATTTTGTATTTCTGTGGTATTGGTTGTAATTTCTCCATTTTGCTTTCTTATTTCATTCTTGTTCTGTCCCTTTTCTTCTTGGTGAACCTGGCCAGAGGTTTGTCAATTTTGTTTACTCTTTCAAAAATCAGCTCTTTGTTTGATTGATTTTTTCTATTGTTTTTTATCTCTATCTTATTTATTTCTTCCCTGATCTTTATTATTTCCTTCATCCTGCTGACTTTTGGGTTTGTTTGCTCTTCTTTTTCTAATTATTTTAGATGGTACGTTAAGTTGTTTATTTGAGATTATTTTTCTTTTTTGAGGAAGGCTTGTATCACTAGGAACTTCTCTCTTAGGAGTGATTTTGCTGCATCACATAGATTTTTTGTGGTTGTATTTTCATTGTCATTTGTCTCAAAGTATTTTTTAATTTCTTCTTTGATTTCATCATTGAGCCATTGGCTTTTTAGTAGCATGTTGTTTAATGTCTATGCTGTTATTTTTTTTCTCCTTTGTTTTTCTGTAGTTGATTTCTAGCTTCATGGCATTGTAGTCAGAAAAGATGCTTGAAATAATTTCAATCCTCTTAAATTTGTTGAGTTTTCTTTTGTGCCCGAGTACATGACCTACCCTACAGAATGTTCCATGCGCACTTGAAAAGAATGTATATTCTATTTTGGGAGGATGTAATATTCTGAAAATATCAACCAAGACCAATTGTTCTATTGCAGTCATTTATTTTCTCAATTGCATTATTAATTTTCTGTCTGGAAGATCTGTCCAATGATGTTAATGGGGTATTAAAGTCTCTGTACCATCATTGTGTTCTTATCAATTTTGCCCTTTATATCTGTCAGTATTTGCCTTATGTATTTAGGTGCTCCTATACGGGCTGCGTATATGTTAATGAATGTAATATTCTCATCTTGTATTGCTCCTTTAGCATTATATAGTGTCCTTCTTTATCTTTCTTTATGGCCTTTGTCTTGAACTCTATTTTGTCTGAAATTAGCATTGCTACTCCTGCTTTCTTGTCATTTCCATTTGCATGAAACATCTTTTTCCATTCCTCTCACTTTCAATCTATGTGTCCTTCTCCCTAAAGTGAGTCTCTTATACGCAGCATATTGTAGATTCTTGTTTTATCATCCAGTCTACTACTCTATGTCTTTTGATTGGAGCTTTTAGTCCATTGACATTTATGGTAATTATTAATAGATGTGTGTTTATTTCCATTTTGAACTTAGTTTTCCAGTTGAATTGGTATTTCTTCTTTGTTGGTTTCTTTTTCTTTTTCTGGTCTGATAATTTTCAATTGTATTGTCTTAGTTTCTTTTTGGTTTTTATGACTCTACTGTATACTTTTGACTTGTGGTTACCCTGTTTTTTAAGTATATTGTCCGATTAATATATCTGTTTGCTTCAAACTGATAGTCATATAAGCTCAAACACATCCTAAAAATAACACACACAAAAAATGGAAAAATCTATATTTTCTTGCTCTTCTCGTCCACCCTTAATGAATTTTATATCCTCTTTTATTTTACATTGTCATGTTTATTCTGTTGTAACTCATTGTAGTTGTCACCTTTCTAATTATAGTTTTCTTCTTTCTATAACATGTTGCTTCTTTTCTATTTACTGGTAGACCTTTCATTATTTCTTTTAGCATAGGTTTAGTTTACTGCTGAATTCTTTGATTTTTCTTGTCTGTGAAATTCTTTATCTCTCCTTCACCTCTAAAGGATAGTTTTGCCAGATAGAATATCCTAGGTTGCAGCTTTTTCTCATTTAGGATTTTGAATATATCTTGCCACTCCCTTGTGGCCTGCAGTGTTTGTGTAGAGATATCAACTGAAAGCCTTATGGGGCTTTCCTTGTAACTAACTTTTTGTTTTTCTCTTGCTAATTTTAGAATCATTTCTTTATCTTTAACTTTGGTCTTCTTGATTATAATATGTCCTTGTTGTAGGTCTATTTGGGTTCTTCTCAATGGGGGCCTTCTTTGCTTCCTGTACTTGGATATCTGATTTCTTCTTTAGGTTTGGGAAGTTTTCAGTTGTGATTTCTCCAAATATCTTTTCAATCCCCTTTGCTCTTTCTTCTCCTTCTGGGACCCATGTTATGTGTAGGTTGATATGCTTTATATTATTCCTTAGGTCCCTTTATTGTTTTCATTGGTTTTTATTTGCTTTCTGTCTGCTGTTCTGATTGATGACTTTTGTTATCCTATCTTCTAAGTCACTTATTCATTCTTCTGCTTGTCTAGTCGGATTTTGACAGCCTTTGGCTTGGCTCTTACCTCTGCCATTGAGTATTCTCTTTTTAGTTGGCTCCTCTTTATAGTTTTAATTTCCTTTTTAAAGTATTCTCTGTCTCTCTTAATAGTCTCTTTTGGTTCCTTCAGTGTTTTGATCACTCACTTTTTGAAAACATGATCTAGTAGACTATCGCAGTCTATTTCTTTGTTCTTTAGGGGAGTTCTCTTGTTCTTTCAGTTGGGAGTGGTTCCTCTGTTTTTTCATTTTACTTCTATCTCTCTGGCAATATGTATTGTGGAGTATCAGCTATATACTATGGTCTTAAAGGGTTTTTTTAAAGGGGATACAGAAAAAAACTAACCCCCCCCAAAACAAACAAAAACCCAACAACAATAAACATTAAAAATTTTTTAAAAAAAGAAAAATTTTAAGTGAAAAATTACCAAAAAATTTTAAAAAATTAAAATAAAAAGAAAGTTAGAACCAAAAAAATTTTTTAAACTAATTTTTTTAATTTAAGAAGAAGAAAAAAAGATATAAAAACAATAAAACAAATAACAGAAGAGCAAAAAAGAATAAAAATTAAAAACAAATGAAAATTTTGAAAAGAAGAAAAAAATTTAAAGGTTAAAAAAATTAAAAGAACAAAAATTAAAAATTAAAATTTAAAATTAAAAAGAAAAGAGAAAAGACAAAGAAAAATGGAGCATGTGTTCCTGTGTAGACTGTGCACTCCTAATAATTTTGTCACAAGTTCTGTTTTAAGTATGGATGGTTGTCAGATCTTCCTTCTGTTTGTTTTGGCTGTAATCTCTTTGGTTAGGTGTGTGGCCGGTGTTGTGGTGGCCAGGGCCTGCCCTGGCTATTGAGTGGGGCCTCCTTTTTGTTCTGTGGTTTTTCACATCCCTGATAGGGGCTGGGTCCATTCCTCTTTTGTTGAAATGGAGGCTTCCAGACCCGTTTCTGAGCTGGGGTGAATAGTAGGCAGGGCTGGAGTCCAGGGCTGGACTTTTTATTGACTCTGCCCTTGTCCCTGCTTTGGCTGCAAGAATGTTAGTGCACTTCTCTGGTGTCCCCTGGGTTCTCTGCCCTCAGAGCTACCAGTACTGTTATGCCATTTCAGGATCGAACTTCTGGATTGTGGTGTGCTATTGGGTTGGCACCTTTCCCAGTACCAAACGCCCAACCCACCTTGCACTTGCCCACTGTGCAAACTCTGCTCAGTCATTCCAGAGACCCCCAAGTCACATCCCCAGTCAGTGCTGCTCCCAGTGCCATGTCCGCTCATGGTAGGTGGGCTTGCAGAAAAGGGCCACACCAGCTCTCGCCCCCACTGTGTGCCAGAACTCTGCTCCTTGCTTGTTTGTCATAGAGGTGCTAGTCCATGAAGGCACCCATGGAACAGAACAGTCCCCTCTGCCTGGGGCTGTAAATAAATCTCAGTCCCACCTAGAGGTTGTGGAGCCCCCGGGTGTGGATTCAGGTTTCAACCCCACTATGAGCCAGCATCAGGGAATATGTTGACTATGGCCAAGCCCTACCTCTCTTCTCTCAAGAAGGAGCCAGCAGTGGTGCCATGAACCTGTGGAGACAAAGCCTATGCCTCCCCTTTCCCCAGGGCAACAGCAGAAGTGTTGCTTTGCTTTTTTTTTTTAATTTTATATATCCTCTTCCTACTAATCACTGTCATCAACATTTTTATCATCTTCTTATTCACCATAGTAATCAACACCATCACCATCATATTCACAATCACAGTCACCATTACTATTACCATCATCATCATATGGGTATCATACATAACTGTAATCATGTGCTTGGTAACATTCCAAGGCCTTTTGATATACTAAGTCCCACAATAATCCTAGTGACATGGGTATCAATTTCTCCATTTTACAGATGAAAAAACTGAGGCACAGAGACTCTGAGTAATGCACCTAAGGCAGAGCCAGAATACAAACATAGATCATCTGGCTTTAGAGCCTGTCTGCTCACTCACTGCACTACACTGGTCTCCACTTTTTCTGATTGTTTATGTTCCAAAAATACAAGTTTCTCAACATATAAGGACTTCCCCTAAAAGTACATATTCTATCATAGAGAATGCCAGCCAGCCTTTTCATAAACCCACTTTTCTCAAGAGTAGAAAGGTGATTGCTTTCCAAGCTGCATACTGTTTTGATGTTTGTGGACACACAGGTAATGATGATTCTTCCACAAGAAAATTAGTAAAAATTTTTAACACTCTAAAAAACTAAGTCTATCAGCTGTAGTTTTTCCAAAGACCCGACATAAATATCTTTGTTCTTCTGGGGGCATTTTATTAACTACTTCTTACTCTTGAGAAGGTTTCACAGCCAGTGATGAACCCCAACTGCCAAGACAGTGAATTTTCTGGAGGAGAGGTGGATGTGTCATGGAGCTAATGTAGCTGGAACCATGGGCATGAACTCCCAGAATTCCTTCCACAATCCTGAGGGCCATAGTTACAGTAGTTTTTAGTAACTTTGAATAATTTGGAGAAATCATCTCGTTTCCGTTTCTTGCCTCTCTCGGTGTTTTTGTCACATGTTTGACACACTGAAGTCAAACTTTTTATATTATTAAGCCTATTCATCATTTCCATATTTATTTTTGTATCTGTGTTTAAGTAACCCTTCCTTAAAACATGCCCAGGTAAATATTTTCCTATTTTAGTTATAATTATTTTATAGCTTCATTTTATGTTTCAGTTATTAGTCATTCTGAAAGTATTTTGGCCAGGGCCTTTCTACTTGAGTATCACTTATCTGTGTCAATGTGTGTGTGTGCGCACGCATGTATAGTAACAAATACTACATGACATCAACTTTTTTCTTTCTTCTTTTCTTTTTCTTTGTTTATTATTGCAATACAGTTGATCTACACTATTATATAAATTACAGGTATACAGCATAGTATTCACAATTTTTAAAGGTTATGCTTCATTTTAAAGTTATTATAAAATATTGGTTATATTCCCTGTGGTGTTCAGTATGTCTTTGTAGCTTATTTATTTTATACATAATAGATCATACCTCTTATCCCATACCCTTCTCTTGCCATCTCCCTCGTTCCTCTCCCCACTGTTAACCACTAGTTAGTTCTCTATATCTGAGAGTCTGTTTCTTTTTGTTACATAAATTCATCTGTTTTATTAATTAGATTCCACATGTAACTAATAACATACAGTATTTGTCTTTCTCTCTGACTCATTCCACTAAGTATAATACACTTCAAGTCCATAAACATTGTTGCACATTATAACATTTCATTCTTTTCTATGGCTTAGTAATATTCCATTGTGTATGCATGTGTGTGTGTGTATATATATGTACACACACAGACACACACATCCCATATCTGCCTATCCATTCATCTGCTGATGGACACTTTTAGTGCTCTGATACCTTGGCTATTGTAAATAAAGCTGCTATGAACACTGACTGGGGTTGATGTATTTTTTCAAATTAGTGTTTTAGTTTTCTTTAGATATAGGCTCAGGAATGGAATTGCTAGATTATATAAATCTATTTTTCATTTTTTTGAGGAACTTCTATACTCTTTTCTATAGTGCCTGCACCAATTTATGTTCCTACTAGCAGTGTACAGTGAATCCATTTTCTCCACACATTTGCCAACATTTGATATTTGCGGTCTTTTTGATGATAGCCTGACAGATGTGAGGTATCTCATTGTGGTTTTTATTTGCAGTTCTCTGATGATTATCTATGTTGAACATTTTGTCATATGACTTTTGGCCATCTGTATGTCTTCTTTGGAAAAATGTCTATTCATGTCCTCCTGTCCATTTTAAAATCATGTTGTATGTCTTTTGACATTGGCATGTATGAGCTGTTTATATTTTCGGATATTAATCCTTTATCCATCAGGTCATATCACTTGCAAATATGTTCTCCCATTCAGTAGGTTGTGTTTTCACTTTGTCAATAGTTTCCATTGCTGTACAAAAGCATTTAAGTTTAATTAGGTCCCATTTGTTTACTTTTGCTTTAGGAAACAGATCCAAAAAATACTGCTAAGGTTTTCATCAGAAAGTGTTCTGACTGTGATTATTACTTAGGAATTTTATGATTTTTCTATCTTACATTTGAGTCTTTATCCCATTTTTAGTTATATTGTGTGAGAAAATGTTCTAATTTCATTTTTTCCATGTAGCTGTCCAGCTTCCCAGCACCACTTGTTGAAGAGATTGTCTTTTCTCCATGTAAGTTATTGACATTCTTTGTCATTGATTAACTGACCATAAGTGTGTGGGTTTATTTTTGGCTCTCTATTCTCTTTCATTGATCTGTGTGTCTATTTTGTGCCAATATCATACTGTTTTGATCACTGTAACTTCATAGTATAGTCTGAAGTCAGGGAGCATGATACCTCCAACTCAGGTCTTCTATCTCAAGACTGTTTTGGCTATTTGGGGTCTTTTGTGTTTCCATACAATTTCAGAAGTATTTGTTCTAGTTCTATGAATTTACTGAGGCTTGTATAGTGGCTTAGCATGTGATCTATCCTAGAGGATGTTCCATGTGCACTTGAAAAGAATATGTGTTCTGATGTGTTCATGATGGAATGTTCCATATATATTAATTAAGTCCATCTGATGTAACGTGCCATTTAAGACCAGATTTCCTTATTAATTTCCTGTCAGGATGATCTATCCATTGATATAAGTGAGGTGTTAAAGTCCCCTTACTATTACTGTGTTGCCATCAATTTCTCCTTTTATTCTATTAATATTTTCCTTGCATGTTGAGGTGCTTCTATGGTGGGTACATATATATTTATAATTGTTATATCGTCTTAGATTGATCCCTTGCTCATTATGTAGTGTCCCTCTTTGTTTCTTGTAACAGTCTTTATTGTGAACTCCATTTTGTCTGCTACCCTGGCTTTCTTTTGATTTCCGTTTGCATGGAGTACCTTTTCCACCCCCTCCTGTTCAGTCTGTGTGTGTTTATCCCTGACAGAGTCTCCTGCAGACAGTAGACAGGGGCTTATTTTTGTGTGCATTCAGCCACTCTGTGTATTTTGATTGGAGCACTTAGTCCACTTACATTTATGGTAACAGTTGATATGCGTGTTCTTGCTATTTTGTTAATTGTTTGGGGGTTGTTTTCATAGCTATTTTTGTTCTTTTCTTCTTTTGTTCTCTTCTCTTGTGATTTAATGACTGTCTTTATTGTTATGTTTAGATTCCTTTTTGTGTGTGTGAATGTATCTATTTTACATTTTTGGATTGTGGTTAACATTGAGTTTTTATATAGCTGTGTGTGTGTGTGTGTGTGTGTGTGTGTGTGTGTGTGTGTGTGTGTGATTATTTTGAGTTGCTAATCCCTTACTTTCAAAGGCTTTTTAACAACCCTGCATTTGTACTCTCTTCCCCTCAAGATTACTGTTATTGATACCTTATTTTACAGCTAGTATTTTTGTGTAACAAAACAATTGTGATATAGGTGATTTTATTTCTTTTGTCTTTAAACCTTCCTACTAGATTTGTCTGTGGATTGTTTTCTACTTTTACTGAATTTGTGCCTTACCTATAAGCCTTTTTCATTTTGTAATTTTTATGTTTCTAGTTGTGGCCTTTCCTTTTTCATTTAGAGAAGTTCCTTTAGCATTTGCGGAGCTGGTTTGGTGGTGCTGAACCCTTTCAGCTTTTGCTTGTCTGTAAGGCTTTTGAGCTCTCCCTCAAATCTGAGTGAGAGCCTTGCTGAGTAGAGTAGTCTTGGTTGTAGGTTTTTCCCTTTTATAAGTCTAAATGTTTCATGCCATTCCCTTGGGGCCTGCAGAATTCTGCTGAAAATTCAACTGATAGCCTTATGAGATTTCCATTGTATGTTATTTTTTCCTTTTCTCTTGTCACTTTTAATATTCTTTCTTCATCTTTAATTTTTACCTTTTTGATTGCAATGTATTTTGGTGTGTTTCTCTTTGGGTTAATCCTGTATGAGACTCTCTGTGCTTTCTGGACTTGAGTGTCTGTTTCCTTTTCCAGGTTAAGGGATTTTTCAGTTATTATGTCTTAGATTATGTTCTCAGCCTATTTCTCTCTCCTCCTTCTGAGATGCCTATAATGTGACTGTTAGTGTGCTTGATGTCCCAGATGTCTCTTAAACTGTTCTCATTTACTTTTATTTATTTATTTCTTTTTTAGGATTCAGAATCAGTGATTCCCACTATTCTCTCTTCCAGCTTGCTGATCTGTTCCTCTGTATCATTTAGTCTACTGTTGATTCCTTCTAGTGTATTTTTCTTTTTGGTAATTATATTCTTCTTCTCTGGTTGGTTGCTCTTTTTACTCTCTAACTCTGTTAAAAACTTCAGCTTCTTGCTCTGTGCATTCATTCTTCTCCCCAGTTCTTTGATCATTTTTATGATCACTACCCCAAACTCCTTCTCAGTTAGATTGCCCGTCTCCCCTTTACTTAGTTCTTCTTCTGGGGTTTTATCTGTTCCTTTGTCTGGAATATGTTCCTCTGTCCCTTCATTTTGCCTAAGTTGCTGTTGTTTTTTTTTTTTTTTTAATGTATCCACTAGCTTATGTTTCCTGACCTTGGAGAGGTGTCTTTCTGTAGGAGACAGGCTCTGCATCCCAGCAGTGCACTACCCTCTCATCACCCAATCTACACGCTCTAGGGGTTCCCCTGTGAAGGCTGTGTGGGTCCTTCTGTTGTGACACACTGACTATGTGTGCAGTCTCATAGGTTTGGTTGGTCCCTAGTTCAGCTGATTGTCTGACACTGCCTTCTTCAAAGGCTGCTGGCTGTTGATTCACAAGACTAGGTCATGAGGTGGCTGACTATGGAGCCCTGGGGTCCCTGAGGATAACTCTGGCTCTTTGGTGGGTGGAATCAGCATCCAGAAGACTGGCTGTTATCTGCCCACTGGTGGGTGAAGCCATGCCCAGGACTTAGTGCCAGCCTACTGGTGGGCAGAGCCAAGTCTCGGAGTCTGGTTGCAGGGCTCAGGGGCACCAGAGCTGGTGTCAGATTGCTGGTAAGGGGCCTGGCTCCTGACACAGGTGGGTACAGGGCCTGGGGGTACTGGAGTTTGTGTTGCACTGTAGTGGGCATAGCTGGTCCCCAGCTGGCCCCAGGGTGGAGTCTAGCCTGATGATATGCAGCCAGGGTCTATAGGTTACAAGACTATGATTTCCTTGAGTCTTGTGTCTGCCACCTGGTAGGTGAGGCTGGTACAGAGGCTAGAGCTGATGTTTTGGAGGGCAGTGCCAGTGCCTGTCCACTGGTGTGTGGAGCTGGGTACTGGCCCCTCTGATGGGCTGGGCCCTGTCCAGTTGCAACTGTGGGCTTAGGGGGACTTAAAGTGGTCTGTCTGCCAACAGGTGGGACTCTGTCCTTCCTAATTAGTTGCTTGGCCTGAGGTATCCCATAACCGGTGCCTACAAGCTGTTGAGTGGGCCAGATTTTGGTAATAATGAGCTAGAAGGAAGATTCCATAATGCCACTTGCCAGCACCCATGTCCACATGATAAAAGGAGTTCCCAAGAATGGCTCACCAGTATCTATATTCTCAGGGTGAGATGCAGTTGTCTCTTTCCTCTTTTGGAGACTCCCCAAGATGAGTAAGTCAACCTGGCCCAAGATCCTATCAAATTACTGTTTTTGTCCTGGCTCCTAGTGTGTGAAATTTTGTGTATGCTCTTTAAGAATAAAGTCTCTATTTTGCCCAGTACTTTGGGACTTCCAAAATTAAGCCACATTGGCCTTCAAAGCCAAATACTCTGGGAGCTCATCTTCCCTTTACAGGACCCCTGGGCCCCAATGTGGAACCCAGAATGCTCACTCCTGTGGAAAAACCTCTGCAATATAATTATCCTCCAGTTTGCAGATATGAGACTTGATAGATTTGACTATATTCTAAGTTCTTCCTCCTTCTTGACTCATGGTTGTTCCTTCTTTATGGTTTTAGTGTCAGGATCTCTCTACTCTGGCATACTGGCCAATCTGCCCTGGCTTCATGTGACTTGGGTCCCCAGATCTGCTGCTTTCAGGTGGGCTCACAGGTTTGCTTTCCACACAAAGCCTAATGTTGAAAGGGAGTGCATGGTAGAAAGCTGCTCACACTGATTCTGTCAAACACTGGGCCAGCTACTAAATCTTGTGCTGCAAACACATGGAGGACTCCAGTGACAGCTGCAGGGAAGGGTGGGAGTGCTGTCCTCCAGATAAAGACATCGGCACTGGCCTTCTGAATCCCCTTCTTCTTGCTGTCAACTTTTTCAAGTGAAAAGAAAAAGCCCTGTTACTATGAAAATGAAGTTTTCATATCTGCAAAGTTAATTCCTAATCTTGCTCATCAATCTGTCTATCTAACCTCATGTAGAGTTGGCCATGGTGGGTATTTCTGCTCTCCAGGCTCAGTCCCCAGTTCACAGCCCTCTGTGCAGAGCCTGTGAAACACAGCACTTCTTAATTTTTGAAGTCAGAGTACAGTATTAAGAAGATGCTAAGACTTGCAAGACAAAGATTTTAACCCTTAAAACATTTTCTGTTGACTTAACGGTTGCCTTATTCTTTCATTAAAATGAAGATATTTGAATTTTAACCATCAGTTCTTTCAAAACCATCATGAAATCCGTCCTAATACCCTAAAGTTTGGGTATATTTACGCTGGTATCACAGAGAAAACACAATCCTAGCCACAACCACATATTCCATCAGAAACCAAATCTATGTGATAGTGACATTGGGTTAGCAGAGCGCATGTCTGTGGGAGGCACCTAAAGAGGAGAATCCACATGATAGCGAATGTTAACTTTAAAGTATTCTTTATTGCACTCATTGATCTATAAAAATAAACACTACTGAATGTTCACAGAATTTGCAAACTATCCATATATTGCTGTCATAATAGCCATTTTGAAGCCCAGGAAGTTTATCAAAATGAAAGTATAAAAGCATTCCCCAAACGGCAGTACCAGCAACTCTAGTCTCTGGATTCAGGCTCTGCCATTGGCAGGCTCTAAGATTTTGATCTTACTAAGTAATTAAAATGCTTTTCAGGTCTCACGTTCCTAATCTGTGAAACATGTAAAACGTGTACAGGAACCCAACCTCCTAATAGTGCAGCGGTGCAGTGGGGCACAATTACATGCTATGGCCTGAATCCTACCCCCTGCACACGTTGAAGTTCTAACCCCACTGCGTTGGTATCTGGTGGTGGTGCCTTTAAGAGGTAAGCAGGCTGTGAGGGTGGAGCCCTCATTATGGAATTAACGCTCTTGTAAGAAGAGACATGAAAGAGATGCTCCTTCTCTCTGCCATGTGAGGTCACAGCAAGAAGGTCTACAGACCAAAAAGCCCTCACTAGACACTGAATATGCTGGTACGTTGATCTTGGACTTCCAGCCTCCAGATCTGTGAGAAATAAATGTTCACCATTCAAGCAACTATGGTGTTTTGTTATAGCGGCACACCTTGACTAAGACATTATGTAAAGTTCTTAGCAGTGTCCCAGCAACAGGAACTACTGAGTTATTGTTAACTATCATTTTTTAATGTGGTACCAAAAAATACATAAAATTGCATCCTTCATTCAAAATGCTCCATTGAAAAATTCTTCCCTCTTTGGGCTGGACTCTCTGGATTGTTCATCTTTATAGGTTCCCAGTCCTTGAATGCCAAAGGTGGGGAGTGTAGAGAGGCTGACTAAATGGTAATTAGGCCACTGTCAAAATGATTGACCTCTGAGCATCCTGTCTTGCCTGTCCCTCTGGGTTCGTCCTCTTCCTGTGCTTTCAGCTTAGGATACAATAGGTCAAGAGGCAGCAGCCTCAGAGAATTAAACCCTGCACAGCCTTCAATCTAAAGAAAAATGATTTTGTTTTGAATGATTAGAGTTCAGTGGTAGCTTCCTTGTCCATTGCATTTGACCTACTTTGAGAAATGTTTAGAGGAAAAAGAGGATGGCATTGATTTAAAAGATGCAATATGATGCAATTTGATCTCTATGCAAGAGAAAATAAGTTGTCTCTGTGTGAGAAAAAATAAATTGTGCTTTGGTAATGATGATCAATTCTTTGTCTGCTGTTGTTCCTGTGCACAAGTATAACAATTTTCCAGACACTATGAGATATGTTACTTTCCCAAGGCAAATGTCACACAAATGCCCTAGAGTTTTGTGCAGCTTCAGACATCAAGGACAAATTTATCACTATCACAGTAAGAGGATGTGTACTTTAACAGATACTGTAGCATTTACTGAATATTGTAAGGGTTACCGGATATTGTAGGAACTAGTGGCTATTGTAAGGTCTACTGTATAGTGTAGGGTCTACTGCCAGGTCACAGAACTTTTTGTCCACTGCATAGAAATCATGCCAGAGTCATCATTAAAATTCTTTATTCACAGATTTCTCAACTCCATGCAGTCCAGCATTCAATGTTTTTATTATTAATTAAAGACCCTTGAATTGGAGCCTATAAGTTGTTTTTAGTGTCAATACATTGTTTACCTGGTTCTAATTAGTACACAAGCCACTCAAGTCTTGGGACCTTATCTTTTTAAATATGACAGGGTGGGTCTAGAACAATGTTTTTGAAGCACTGGGTCTTTGGAGTCAATTTAATGGATCATATCCAGGATTTAAAAATAAAATATAGTAAAATAAAAAAGAACATATCAGAAGTCATCATACCAAGTCCCAGTAAATATTTTGTGCTGTTTTGAGTACGTGCATATATGCATAGGTGTCATGATTCTGGAAAATGTATTTCCCAAGATACTTGATGTGAAAAGCTTGAAAGCTACCATCTAGATGGTACTTTGCAAATTCAGTGCCTTCAGGAGCAGAGAGGATCATGAGAGATACCATGGGTTAAACTGGAATGAGTAGGGTCAAGGGTGACAGAGATCTGCAGAACACAGTCCTAGCCAATCCTTGGGCCCACACCCCAGAAGAATCTTCCCAGTCATCAAATGTTTTAGCCTCTCCCAAAGAGGAAGAAATATCAAAATTTTAAATAAAATCTCTTAGCTTTTAAATGTTGATAACTCAATTTTTTTAACAAGCAAAATACCATGGGATGGATGTTGCACTGTAGGGCATAAGCTGGCATGAGGTAAAAGGTTTCAAATTGTGTTTCTGTTGGGACATTGCAGCCAGATTGCTTGAAAGGTAATGGTCAATCAGACACATTTGGCTTATGTTTATTTTTGTGTTGCCTTTCAGGGTTTCATAGCATTAAACAGAAGATGAAAACACAGGCCTACATGTGATTACACCTTATTCTTTTTAGTAATTCTAAGAGTGTTATTGACCATTGATCCCACCAAATGGCTTCGTTGAGGCTGGAAGTGGTTAATGTGGCCT
Source organism: Camelus ferus (assembly GCF_009834535.1). Taxonomy (NCBI): domain Eukaryota; kingdom Metazoa; phylum Chordata; class Mammalia; order Artiodactyla; family Camelidae; genus Camelus; species Camelus ferus. The sequence goes on along the minus strand of NW_022589674.1, from coordinate 185,178 downwards.
AAGTGAACTTGACGCCTCACCCACCAAGTGAAGGAAAAAATGTCCTCTGATCATCCTTGCTTGGAGCAGTCTGGTAGGACACTCACCTCTCACCTACTCTGCACTCATCACATCCACTAAGATGCATAAACTTAAAAAAAAGGAAAAATAATGAGTCTGAGAAGCTATGGAGAAATCCCTCATACACTGTTGATGGCAGTGTAAAATGGGGAAGCCATTTTTGAATGCAGTTTGGCAGTTCCCCAAAATGTTAAACATACATGCCACTCCTAAGTGACCAGGAGAAAAGAAAGCAGATGTTTGCACCCAAACTTGAATACTAATATTCATAGCGTCCATAGTCATAATAGCCAAAAAGTGGAAACAACTCAATATGCACCAATCAATGAAAGGGCAAGCAAAACCATTTATTGTAAGATTTCATTTATATAGAATGTCACAAACAGGCAAATCCGGAGAATCAGGGATATAGAATAGTGGTTGCCTAATACTGGCCTGGGGGTAGTGGTAATAGAGAGTGACTGCTTAATGGGTGCCAGGTTTCATTTTGGGGTGTTGAAAATGTTATAAAATTAGGAAGTGATGATGGTTGTGCAATTCTGTGAGTATACTAAACACTGCTGAAATGTGTGCTTTAAATGGGTGAATTTTATGGGATGGAAATATACCTTAATAAAGTCATTATGTTTTTTTAAACTCTGGAGTCCCATGAAAATACTGTGTTGGTAACACCCACAGCTGTTTGGGGGACAAGCGGCCCCACTTCTCACATACAGAGAGCCAGCTGCACTGTGTGATGTGGATAAAGATGCAATAAATCTCAAGTCCTCCTTACGGGGAGAGAAAAGGTCCGTGGATTTGGCGATCCTGTCAAAAGTGAGCACACTCCCTTAGAGGAGGGGCAAGAGAGGGGAGTTTTTCATGAGCAGCAGCGGGGCTGTAAGCTATTACTCTGACCTTTCACCCCATTCCCCTGCAGAGAGCAACTAAGGTGCAAAGCTGCCCCTGCAACCCCAGAGAGAAACCAGGAGTGGTACATGGATTCAGCAACATGTCTCAAGGCTGCACACATGTGAGAGCACAGGTGTGCAGTGCAGGCACCTCTGAGCCCTGTCAGCTTACCTGACTGCATCCTAAATGTTGCAACCACCATGCTCATTGCTCCCTCCAAAGTGCTCAGGAGGCAGAGTGGAAAGGGGCAGGCATGGCCACATATCATCCTTTAAACATCTCACGTTGGCACATTTTCTAAGAACCTCTCCCACGGGCTTTGAAGGAGCCTTTGCTGTAAAGTTTAGCATCTTCCCAGTGATCTGCCTCTGGCTCATTGTTAAAATTAAGATCTATTTGCCAGTTATAGCAGTAATTAACACAAATAATTACACAGGAAATATTTCTGACTGAAATATTTTCATCACCAATTTAACTATAGAAGGACTGACATCTTTGCAGTATCAAATCCTTCCTTACAGGAACAATTGTGTCTCTTCAAAGATTTGTTTTAAGCTCTTCAATAGAATTTTAATGATTTTGTCATATATGTATCATCTTTGATCATAAAAATGTTCCTAGCATGTATAAATTTGCTTTTCCTTTAACTATTTTTGTCTAACATAAAGAGGTGCTGTTCAGTTATATTTTTACATATTAATGCAAATAAAAGCTGTTAAACTTATATATTTATTTTGTGGTAAGCCTATTCAAAACTCATTAATTTTAATAATTTCAGTTGAATGCATTATTTTGAGATGTATGATCATGTCATCTGAAAATGATGATAGTTTGACTTTTTTAACATTCATGATTCTTATTTTTATTTCCTTTACAGAATTCACTGAAGCAATGATAACAGCCCTGATACTTGCCTTGTGTCTGCAATCTAGTATCTCCCTTTAATACATTCTTAGTGTTTTTATTGAAATATGCTACTGAATCATATTTTTAAAATTTAATATGTTCATTTAAAGGATTATGTTCAAAGACATTTTAATGTTGCACCAACCTCACATTTCTGGAATAAACTCTAATCAGTTGTATTGTTCAATCACGTGATAGCAGAAGTAACTTTGGAATAAAACACTCTATTCCAATGTTATAATTTTAATGAAAAAATTAACATCAGTTTCTCAGAAGTTTGATAGACTTCTTCTCTGATACTATGTATTAAAGACTAGTGTCACAAAATAATATAACTTTTTATTGAAGTAAACTATATATCAAGAAAAGAACACGTGTCAAAACATTCAGCTTGATGGATTTACAAAATTTAGTATACCCATATACCCAGCACTCTAATCAGGAAACAGACTGCAGTACGTCCCAAAAGCCTCTGGGTCCTCCACCCCCAGCGACTACCACATCCCAAAGGAAACCAGAATCTTTTCTCCCACCACACTGACTACCTAGTCACAGCTCTATTCCGATGGGAACCAACACCCTGTTCTAATCCTCCTCACTACAATCCTGCAGCACAGAACACAGCAGGCCTCATCTGTCCTCTGTTTTGTTTGTTTTGTTTTGTTTGTCTTCTTTGTGTTTGTTTTTTTTTAAATTGAAGTCAATTTGCAATGTTGTGTCAGTCTCTCATGTACAGCATAGTGGTTCAGGTATACATATTTATATTATTTTAATATTATTTTTCATTTTAGGTTATTACAAATTATTGAATATATTTTCCTGTGCTACACAGTAGAACCTTGCTGTTTACTTATTTTGTATATAGTAGTCTATATCTGCTAATTCCAAATTCCTAATTTATCCCTCCCCATTTTCCCCCTTTTCTCCCTTTTGTAACCAAAAATTTGCTTTCTATGTCTATGAGTCTATCTGTTTTGTGAATAAGTTCACTTGGGTCATATTTTAGATTCCACATATAAGTGACATCATATTTGTATTTCTCTGTCTGACTTGCTTCACTTAGTATGAGAATCTCTAGGTCCAACCATGTTGCTGCAAATGGTATTATTTCATTCTTTATCATGGCTGAGTAGTATTTCATTGTGTATATATACATAACATCTTCTTTATTCAATCATCTGTCAATGGAAATTTGGGTTGGTTCCATGTCTTGGCTATTGTAAATAGTACCATTTACTATTATTTACTATTACTATTATAAAAATTGGGGTTCATGAATATTTTCAAATTAGAGTTTTCTCTGGATATATGCCCAGGAGTGGGATTACTGGATCATATAGTAACTCTAATAGCCCCTGTTTTAATTGCTCCCTTGTTTAAATTGTAACTAACATTCTGACTTCTGACATCAGCAATTAATTTCCCTTGTTTTTTGCAATTTAGGTAAAAACAATTAGTGTATTCACTTTTGTTTCTGGATTCTTTTTAACACTTAAAAAATACAGTAGCTCTTAATAAACCATTTGATTTCTTTTTCTCCAGTTATTTTGTTCCTTTAGTGTTTTCTGATTCTTGGATTGATTTTGGGCATTTATTCTTTTCTAGAAAATCATACATATTTCCTCCATTTTAAAATACATTGCTCTAAATTTCTCAGGTACTTCTTTTATGATTTTAAAATAAGGATATTTCTATTTTCTTTCATAATTCTAGATATTTGGGGGGTTATATAACATCTGTCTGGGTCTGTCTCTTTTATTTAGTTTTCTTCAAAACCCAGAGTTTTGGTTTATTTGTTGATTCTACTCAAAGTACTCTGGAAACAACAGGGAATGTGGCAGGCCTTTGCTTTCCTGGGCTTATATTCAATGGAGGATGAGACCTAAAACAGATAAAGGTAAGTTTAGAGAGAGGAAAGGAGGGTGAGGGGATTGGGAGCAACAGGTGGGCTTGGGATCTGACTAGAAAACCGAAGGAGTGAGGAAGGCACTGGGGAAACCTTGAAGGACAACAAATATCAAGAACGTGAGCTGGGCAGGCTCAGTGAGCTTCAAAAAGAGCAAGAAAGACAGACAGGAAAGGGCAGAACAGGAAGGGGGAGAATTACCAGGAATGGCTGGGGTGGCAGCACCTGTCAGTAAACATGGCAGAAAATGATCAGATTAACCCAAGAGTCAGGGAAATAAAAACACAACCAATTGAGATTCGCTGTTCTCATGAGATAGGAGATTATGTATGTGTATATATATATATTTTTTTAAATTCATTACAACAGGCATCATAACATCCAATGCTGACAAAAGTGGAGAAAATGAGTCACTTGTACACTATTAATATTAAATCATGGGATGAAATGTGGCACTATTTGTTGAAGTAGTAACTGTTCATAAATTTTGACTTGTGAATTTATATGACAGAAAGAGAGTGCCAGCAAAAATAATAATCATAATCATCATCATCATCATCATCATCATCATCATCATAATCATAATCATCATAAAATAAAAACAAATCGATGCACAGAAATGTTTATCACCATGCTATTTTTAAACAACTTGAATGGTGGAAGAAATTATGCTCCATCCACATTCTTGATTACTACACAACCATTTAAAACAGAAAGTGCAGCCCAATATGCACTGCCTTGGAAGGACGCCCACAGCAGTTTGTGCAAGACCCAGCATGTAGGTTGAGGGTGCTTTTATCTTAGTTAAAAAACACACAAAGTGTGCATGTGCATATGTGTGTATGTATGTCTGCCTGAACAAACATACACGTGTGGGACAATAGCAACATGTGCTCCCCGCGGCTCAGCATTAAGAAAGAATGTGGGAGCCATGAGGGGTGTGCAATGTGTTTCCTTTACTCTAGACATTTAAAAAATTATTGCAGCATGCGACTTAGCACCAAAAGTCACCTTGAAGTGCTGTTTTTGGTCTGTGTCTGCCTAAGAGCATAATATGAAAAACTAGAAACTAAAATAAATAAGATGAAACATTCTATGTAAGGAAATTGTAGGCAAAATATTAGCAATGGTAATATATTGGAAGCCTTTTCTAATTATAATAATGTAATAATATCTGAGTGTATCCAATACTATTATAACACCTAAATTTGTCCTAAAGTCAGTGTTTAGTTAGGAAGCTCAAATCTTCTTGGATGCAGCTGCAACTCCAGATGTATGGTCTCTGAGTAATTACAGAAACAAGTGCATGGTCCAGTTCCATGGAATGGACCCTCATTCAGAGATTTTTGAACTCCCTGTGATTCAGTTAGCCATCATTACATCTCTCTCAGTCCCTCCAAATCAGAAAAATACAGAAATAAATGCAGAAACATGCAAGTGTCATGCTTTGATAATAATAAAAAATTATACTTACTAGCAGGAAGTGAGAGAGAAGAAGTCTGAAAATAATGCATATGAGTCTGAGACATTTCATTAGAGTTTCAAGGGCGCTTACATCCATGGCATTGCAAAGGACTTTCCAGAGAGCCTGTGTTCAAGTGACCACCCTGAATGTTCAGCTTTTATTATGCTGATTATAATTTGTTTTCTATTTTCTTTTTGTGAAGGATGACATCTTTGGTTTAACAACACCTTTGGAAGGGGTTTTCCCTTCCTTTTGGAAAACTCTCACATTGTCATCTGTGTCACATGAGGTGCACAGGCTGTCCTTGGCTCACAGGTCACATGTGTTCCTGATGTTCCAGGGGCTCAGCAGATATGAGGATGTGAGACTGGGGCAAAAGGAAAACAGTCACTACTGTGTGGGGACTGGTTCTGCAGACATATTTGTCTCACTGGGAAAACAGCATTTTCTGAATGAGAACAGTCCTCTTTCATGTTTTCATACTGACATATTTTCGGTGGCCATCCCATATTACATCTAAAATTGTTGAGACAGAGACTAGGGAACAATAGCGTTGAGCTTCATGAATGTGTGCTGGGTAGAGGACATATGTTTAGGAAATGGTACAGAAGGACAAAAAGAAAAGGAGAGGACATGAGTAGACTCGAGCAAGGAGCACATGCAGAGGATGGTGTGAGCACTGGACTCGAGGAAGAGGGGCGGAAACATGCAGAGATGGGGGAGCCCTGGAGAGCCACCCTCCCTGTGTTCCAGCGCCACGTGAACCAGGAACGCCTCTAAAAGAATGTGGGCAGCCCAGTGGCTCATCAGTGCATCTTCTACTGTAGACTTATGTGCAGCAATTTCCATCTATTTAGTTCACATAGAAATAACCTCTGAGAAAGACAAAACCTCTTATATGTGGAATATAAACAAAGCAAAACCAAGCTCACAGATAGAGAACAGACTGGTAGTTGCCAGAGGTTGGGGGTAAAAGGTGAAAGAAATGGATGAAAGGGGTCAAAAGGTAAAAAGAAAAACAAAAAGAAATAACTTCCAGAAAATAAACTTAGATTATTTTCCTTTTAGTTTTGTTTGTTTGTTTGTTTGTTTGTTTTTGTCAGAGGCATAAGGAGAGTGCTGCTCAGTTCACAGAGACTCCTCTGAGAAGCACATTTTATTGCCACCCAGCCTCTGATGTTGATTGCTTCCCAGACAGATAATGAGATGGAACTTGCATTTCTTCAAATCCTGAGACAGCTGTGGAATACCATTCAAGACTTGATAAGCATGTGATCTGGGGATACAACTTCAGGGAAAGAGAATTGCAATCCCAGTAACAGGGCTGGATTAAATCAAACCATTTCAGCTATTTCAATCAGGGTGAGAATTGGCTAAACAAGTACATGTCACTGTCAAAAAATATTATTAAATGGCCCCTGTGGTGCTTTCCTCCAAATTATAATGATGGTGAATAGCATGAATGTCAATATGATTCACGAGGATGAAGCACTGTCATGTTATGAGTCACTTTAGTTGCATTTGAAGAATAGGAGAGACATTTCTCCTAAAAGCTGCCTTCCAGCGGGCTGGTCATTGTCTGCATTTGTCCTGAGGATGCGGCCTGGGTCACTGCAGACACTTTTGGTGCCCCAGGCCAGTGTCTAGCATGTGCTGGCGAAAGAAGTGTGAAAAAACACCCGTGCTCTTTGAATTCATTGGTCTCCCCACTTTCCACTGGCTTAACAAACGGTGGAATGACATTTTGAAGACCCAGGTGCAGTGCCAGCTAGGTGGTGATACCTTTCAGGGCCAAGATAGGGTTCTCTAGGAAACTGCATATGCTTTGATTCATCATCCAATAAACTGTGCTATTTCTGTGATAGTCAAGATGTACAGCTTCAAGAATCAAAGGATGGAGATGAGAGCAGTACAAAACATCATTGCCTTTAGTGACCCACTAGCAGAATTTGTGCTTCTTGTTCTCATGACTTTATGCTCTACAGACCTAGGAGATCTTAGCTTCTACTAGGAGATACATATGACTCCACTGAACTGGAGGTTTAGATGGCCACCCAGCCACTTCGGGTTCCTCTAAACCAACAGGCAAGGAAGGGAGTTACTGAGCCAGCTGGAGTAATTGATTCTGGCTGTTGAGGAGAAATTGGATGACACTACTCCACAGTGGAGTTAAGGAAGAAGTGACTGGAATACAAGAGCATGGCAGATCCTTTAGGCCATATCAACATCACCGTGCTCTGTGGTTGAGGTCAATGGAAAACTATAACCATCCAACTCTGGCAAGACTAGTGAGGAAAGAAGTTTTGGGTCACTGCACCAGCTAAAGAACCATACTCAACTTACGTGCTTGCTAAAGGCAAAGGAAATATGGAATATGTAGAAGAGGGTAGTTATAAAAACTGGCTATGAACACAGTTACAGAAATGGGAACTGTGATTGTCATGACTATTCCTCCTTATTTTGTTATGAGTGAATTTGTGTGTGTGGAGCAAATATGTTTTCTTCTCTTGTTCCCTTATGTAACATAAGACACATTGGCTATATTATAGTATTTAAGTATTGTTAACCTTGCAACATAATATTTAAGTTACAAGACATCAAGGAGAAGAGTAAACATCACTCCGGGACATTTGTCTCCTCTTCTGAAAAGGAGTTAGTGTGCTTTCAGTTGGACGCAGGACAGCTTTATCATGTTAGCATTATGGCCTTATTATTGTCTTCATTTGGAGATTAAGTATGGTTAAAAGTGATATGTATTGGTGTCAAGTCAAGGGGAAGATTCACGATGGTTAATTTTATGTGTCAACCTGCCTGGGCTAAAGGATACCCAAATAGCTGTTAAAACATTATTTCTGGTTGTGTCTGTGAGGATGTTTTTCTATGAGATTAGCATTTGAATCAGTGGACAAAGTAAAGAAGATTACCCTTCCTGAGGTTGGTGGGCAATGTCCCACCTTGAGGGCCTGAGCAGAACAAAAAAGCAAAAGAAGGAAGAATTCACGCCCTTTTTCCTGCCTCACTGCATGAGCTGAGATGTGGCATTTAATCTTTTCCTGCACTTGAACTGGGATTTGCATCATCAGCTCACCTGGTTCTCAGGCCTTCAGACTCAGACTGAATTACACAAATTCTGGATCTTCCACTTACAGATGGCAGATCACAGGGCTTTCCAGCCTCCATAATCACTATGGCCAATTTCCATAATAAAAATCTTTTTTAATCAATTGACTCTGTTTCCCTGTAGATTCTTATCTAATACAGACAGAGACTGATAGGCAGTGGGTGACAAGAGGCAAGGCCCCCGAAGTGGGGATTCAGGTGTAGTTTCTGCATTTTTCTGGAAGTTCATGATAGAGAAAAAAACACCTTGTCACCAGCCCTGCCTTTGCTTCCTCTGCCAGGCTGTACCAAATAGGGTCCCCTGAGAGAGCCCCAGAGTCCCAGAACCTGGTAGCTTTGTTTAATGGTCTGAAATCAGAATACACAGCACCTTCAGATTGTCAGAGCAGGCAGGTAGCTAGAGATAAGCAGAGAAAGGGGGACACAGGCCAAATGGCAAGAATTGGGCAGGAAGGAGGGTCACAGGCCAAATACAAGAAGCCATACATCATATTAGCAACAGAGGTCCCAGGGCAGAGAGAGAAAAGCAGGAAACTCTGGGCTGGTAAGTGGTTAGATACACTGGGGTGACAGGTGGCCTGGAGGCTGACAAAGAAAGGTGGGAAAAGGCAGGAATCTCCAGTGTCCAAATGCAACCTTTTGCTCATTATGCCTTCATTTCAGTAAAATTAGCCTTCCAGATTAAAAGTACCCATCGTGCACCGATGCCATGACAATTCCGATCCAGACTAAATAAGGACAAAAAACCCTCCTCCCTTTGGGAAGGTGGAGTTGGGGTGAAAATCAGGGAATACGACCTCTAACCTTTCCTTCCTCAGTGAATGTTTGGCTCATTCATTTTTGCACTTTATGTAATCAACTTGCCAAAGAAACTCAGGGCGGCCGCTCACCTGAGCCTGTCCGCTCTTTCCTTGAGAGTGCACTATCCATCCCTTAGTAAGTTCCCACTTTACTTTCTTAATGTCCAGGTCCTGTCTCTGAATTATTTCTGTGTTGGGAAAAGAACCTAGTCACCACTGGCACCACAGATACACCACACATCCATGACATGCCCCCACACACCATACAGATACATATTCCCATGCACACACAGTGCCTACACATACTAGAAAGTTCTATAGCTACTTACACTGATTTACTTCCCTTAGACTGTTTATCAGCTCCATGTTCTGCCTGCCCAGATAATGGTGATAACCAGGAATATCACCAATTTGTTACCTTATAGGACCTTAAAAATGTAAGAGTCTAGCCAGGGGAAAAGGCTCCAATGAAAAGCAAATTCTCTTTAAACAGTGTCAGGCCTGAGGCAGAGCATTATTAAACTGATAATGGAAAATGGGTAATGAGCTACCTTGAGCTGCCGCAGTTAGTGGGAACGATGCCTGCATTTACTGATGTTAAAGAAAAGATGAATAACGGCCATGTAACATTGCAGGTGTCATGGTTTATGTGAGATTCAGTATAGACTTGGGTGAACTCATTAATGCGTACTGCAGGGGTTACTTTGTGCAATTTTCCACTTCGTCAATATATGTATATGTTGATGTAGAAGCTGCTTTGCAAGAGGCAAAAATGCACTTTTCCAAATGAGAACAAAGCTGGTTTGCTACTGACTGCCTCACAGGAATGGAGGGATGCAATACAGATTGTAGTACAATGTCGCCTTGGCCGCCATGGTCTGTGTGCTCCGGGTAGGGGAGCAGCAGTCTGAGGTGTGGGTCTCCCCTTTCTGTGTCCTCCCAGCAGGAGAGAAATGCAGTGACATCAGCAGCCCTCGGTGTTTGCATGGTGGCAGCCTGACCGAGCCCCCAGAATCCCTGTACCCTTGGATCCTGTCATTCCCTCTTCTTGAGAAATGTTAACACCATGTCACGGATGTGATCAATTACCTATTCACAAAATTCTTCAACTTAGAAGCAAAATTATTAGAAATCCAGTACTCAGTTTTCCTGTATCAAAATACCAGGTATAAAGACCCCCAGGAAAGCGCTGCAAATGTCTAGGTAAGGCATGTGCTTATGACACAGCTTTGTGTTTCCCCCATTTCTGTGCAGGTGCTGGGACAGATCACAGAATCTGTTTATGTCCATGTCATTCCTCGTGTGCTTACTCTTTCTAAAGTGCTCAAGGAAAGGGTGTGTCATTCTCGTGAAAACAATTAAAGGCATACAAAAACCACTCATCTTAAAGATGGACACTCTGGCATTGCATAAACAAAAGTACAGCCCCAAATTGACCCCTTGCAGAATTTTTTTCTTCTCACTTCTTGAACATGAGCTTGTTCAGCATGGCAGCGACCTCTGTGGAACTGTCACTTCCAGTATAGACTCTGAAATACACTGAAGAACTTTGGAGACTCAAGACAGAGCCACATAGGAGAGCACACAGACATAGCCAAGAAATAGATGGCATAGTGGAGAAGGAAGAACAGATACAAATGGGGATGCAGACAAGGGAAGGGCTGGGGAAGGCTAAGGTGGAGACTGATGTTTCTCAAAAGAAGAAGTCCACATGGCCAACAGGTATGTGAAAAGGTGCTCAACAGCACTCATCACCAAGCCAATGCAAGTCAAAACCACAACGAGTCATCACCTCACACCTGTCAGAACAGCTACTGACAAGAAAGTAAGTGAGGATAAGTGTTGGTGAGGATGTGGAGAAAAGGGAACCCTTGAGCACTTTCAATGGCAATGCAACTTGGTTCAACTACTATAGAAAACAACATGGACCTTCCTCAAAAACCACAAATAGAACTACCTTATCCAATAATCCCACTACTGGGTATGTATTTAAGGGAAAGTGAAATTAGGACCCCGAGATATCTGCACACCCATGTTCATTGCAATGTTATTCACAATAGCCAAGATGTGGTAACAACCTAAGTATCCGCTGATGGATGAATAGATTTTTTAAAGATGTGATATATATATCAATCACATATATACTTTATATGTAATGTAATAATACTCCATTATATGTAAGCCACAAGAAAGAAGGAAATTCTGCCATTTATGACAACATAAATGTAATGTGGAGGGCATTATGCTAAGTGAAATAAGCCAGATAGGGAAACACAAATACTGTATGATATGACTTATACATGGAATTAAAAAAAATCAAACTCATAGAAGCAGAGAGTAGAATGATGGTTACTAGGGGCTGGCTGGGTGGGGGAAATGAGGAGGTATTGGTTAAAGTGAACAAAGTTGCAGGGAAAAAAGATTAAGATTGTTGCCATTATGCATATAAAATGAATTGAAAGATTTTGTGAAACTGCAAAGGTACTGATTGGATTAAATGTCTAGTTATACTCTGGAGTATATGATCAACTTACATATTTTCATATTTTGAGGAAACATTTGCAGTGGATTAAAAATTAAAAGAATGACAGAAAGAAAGGCAGTTGTAAAATGCATGTTTTTTGTCAAGCCTGTGAAAATCCACCCTCAAATGTGCATGCCTGAAAATAGCTATGTTCTTCCTCATAGAGAACGCAGAACTTTACCAGAATCTCCATTTACGAACCAGATATCCATTTGGGTTATCTCTATTGCAAAATGCCTGATAGCAGGGTGATTTTGCAAAATGGTATTTCAAATGTTTTGAGTATGTGAATGAAAAATACTGCAAACCATATCAGTAAACAAAGAATGCTGAAGCCGTTAAGTCATCAGCGGCTGCCAGTCACCCCTCTGTGAAGACAAGCCTGCAGACCGGCCTCTGCAGCCACTCACAGTGGTGCCCTCTGAGGGGACTCAGAATAAGAAAGGACAGGACATTGGCCCTAGATAGCTAGGTGCTTGTCAAATGTTTGCTTCCTCCCATACATAGAAAAGCGCTAAATTCTTGAACTTGAGATGCCTGGTTTTCTTTAGTTAACAAGTAATCTTTTATTGTTCCCACTACCTGGTCTTTGTTGTAAAGCTCCTGTATATCCTAGCTCCTCCCCTATCTCTTCAGAGCAGTCCCTCAGAGCCATCTGAGGGGCTGTGATCCTGGCTCAAGTCCTCCCGCCAAATAAAACATAAGTCTCAACTTTTAGGCTGTGTGTTTATTTCAGTCAACAAGTATTTTAAAAATTATATGTCCAGATATCAAAAAAGTACAAAATCAGTCACCAGCACCTTCAAACATCTCAAGAGAGGTTCTCACTTTCCACTGAAGGATTCTGGCAAATCTTTGAAGACATTCAATTCTTTCAAATTGAACTTCACACAAACTTCACCTCGAGTTGATAATTATAGCTTGACTCTGCTATTCAGGTGTTAAACATTCTCAGGGTCAACCCCTATTGTCATGCAACATTGTCCTAAGGGTCCTTTTTCTGTACAACTCATGCAAACAAACTCACCATTCTAAAGTAGGGCCCACATAAGCCATATATATATATACTCATATATATATATATATATTGTTTTTCACTATTTTAAACCAGATTATCTGATTCATCTTGTGCAAAATGTAGGAATAGCAAAATAACAAAATTGTTTTCTTCCTATCTAAAAGCAAGACATGTAAACATTTCTACATTTTCCTATTTTTATATGATTTATAGTCTTAACTTTAAAAATTTTAATGTTTTTAATAGATTAGATTTCACTATTAAAGCTTTGTAGGATGGCTTGGTCCAAGTGGGAAAAGTGATAAAGCTGAGCTTTTACTGATTGAGCTCCGTGTATTCCTGTAGCCCTCCCCTGAAGCGCTGGCAGTAAGGCATGCTGCCCTGAGCAGGAGGAGGGTATAGCCCCGAGCTTGAGCATGTCTGCAAGCTGCAGTGTTCTGACACAATATGCAGAGGCAGAGCTTTGTTTGAAAGACTACAGCTCCCAAAGTGTTACTTTTTGTCACTTCCTGGTGCAGAAGGCACCTTTTGCAGTAGACTATCAGAATGAGGATGAGAGATTAGCAAGAAGAGGAAGGAAGATAGCTATGTGTCTGTCACGGATACATTTTGGATGTGGTACCCCTTCTCCTCCCCTCTTAGAGATGATAAATGCATAAAGGCGCTAAAAGATTAGCATTAAACAAATGTACTGGGTTTTATTATTCAGGGGTGTTCTGAGTCTATTTGAAAGAGCTATGAAAGATATATAATTTGAGAAACTGCTGGCCTAAACAACGCATGACAAGAGCTGCTGTAAAAGAATTTTTATTTGTTTTCTAATGTGTGTGCATGAGTGCATGTGTGTAGGGGTGTGCATGTGTGTGTGCGTGCGTGTGCAGGCACAGGATGCCTGTAAGCAGTCTTACTGTTAGAGCAGGCAGAGAGCTAGATAGGGCCACCTCAAGGGGATGTTTAGAAATATGTGGTTGTCACAATGATGGAGGAAGCAGTGTTACTTAATAGGAGGGGAAAAGGGATGCTGGACATCCTTCAGTGCAGGGAACAATTATCTTGCCTCCTGCACAACTTTTATATGCTCAGAGGCCATGTATGCAGGTCAAAAATGAAAAACATGCAAAACTATTTGTCTAATCTATACATTCAAAACTTATTTGTGTACAGTGATAATACACAATGACTTTTTCAGAAATATAGCTGATGTATAAACAGTGAAGATTTTGTTTCAATTGCAAGTGAAATTAACCAAGAATTATTCATCTTTTTGACAAGTCACATCACTGAGTACAAGTTACTTGTAGTGTCTGAGCCACCAGGTCAGGACGCCTGAGTCATTGCTACTGTTTACAAAAAGATCCAGCTATATAGACATGTCTCTTTCTTGTGCCTTCTTACAAAGCCATGCCAATTATACACAAAGTGAAATACCTAATATTTTATTTAAATTACTTTCTTGTTTTCCCTTCATGTAAGAGAGCGGTACGCTAGGTTTTGAAATTTCTATGTGTAAGTCAATTATATTACTTACAGATTTTATTTCAGGAAAGTGAGAGATATTATCAAGTACATGTTGAAAGTGGGGGTGTAATAGAGGAGAACAAATCTGACCCCACATTGGATCTGTTCCTTTAGTTTTCACCACTTTGCCCTGTCTTCCAGGCTCAGTCTTGCCAGCTCTGCACCTTTTGTGAAACAATGTTGCCTTTAGCCTGAAATAGACAGGAGAGCCTGTTCTCTGGGGTTCTGACCTTTAAGGATGTCAGCACTTCTGCACTATGTAGAGACGGCAAGTTGCAAAATAGAGAATAACCTTTGTTTTGTTGGAAGCTTACAGGGAAACCATGACCTGGCCCACATGGACGGCTGCAAGAGCAAAGCATTCCTGCAGCAAGAAGTCTGCAACAACCAACCACACCTCCTCCCTTGGTTTTGGGTTTTTTTGTTTGGTTTTTTTTTTTTTTTTTTTTGTATAAAAGGAGCCTGTATTCTGACTGGAGCAGGATGGTTCTCGAAGACATTAGTCTGCCGTCCTCTCAGCCTGCCAGCTTTCTGGAAAAAGTCACTATTCCTTGCCCCAACACCTTGTCTCCCAATTTACTGGCCTGTCATGTGGTGAACAGAACAAGTTTGGACTCGGCAACAGAGGCATGGGTATAGTGGGTGTTATGGATTGAATCGTTGCCTCCAAAATTTCACATGTTGAAGCCCTAACCCCCAGTGTATGTGAATGTGACCTCACTTGAAGATAGGGTCTTTACAGAGATAATCAAGTTAAAATGAAGTCATTAGAGTGGGCTCTACTCCAATGTGACTGGTGTCCAAGGGGAAATTTGAACACAGACTGATATGAGGAGACACAGCGAGAGACTGACCAGCTTTCAGCCAAAAAGAAAGGCTTGGAACAGATCCTCCCCTCATGGCCCTGAGATGAAACCAGCCCTGTTGACACCTTGATATGGGTCTTGTAGCCTGCAGAACTATAAGACGATAAATGCCTGCTGCTTGAGCCACCCAGTTTAGAGTACGTTGTAACAGTAGTCTGTCCTAGTCTGTTTGGGTCACTGTTGCCAACACCACAGGCTGGGTAACTTATAAATAACAGAAATGTATTGCTCACAGTTCTGGAGGCTGGAAAGTCCAACATCAAGGTTCCAGGTCGGCCATCTTCTGGTGAGGAGCCCCTTCCTGGTTCACAGCCAGTGTCTTCTCACTTTGTCCTCACGTGGTGGGCCAAAGATCTTTCTGGAGCCTCTTTTATAAGAGCACTAACTCCACTGATGAAGGTTCCAACTTTGTGGTTTAAGCAACTCCCAACGTCCCCACCTGCTAATACCACTATTTTTAGAGATTAGGATTCCAATATATGAATTTGGAGGGACATAGATAGTCAGACTGTATCACAGCCTTAGCAGGTATAATGTGAATTTTATAAAAATACAATGAGGTTGCAAATCCTGGACTCATACTAACCACTATGAAAGGCATTCTAGCAGTTTCTCAAAAGGTTCAACAAAGACGTACTACATGACCCAACAATTTCAATATTAGCTATATATATACCAAAGTGAAATAAAAACATATGTCTACACAAAATTATGTATATAAATACTTATAGCAGCATTAGTCATAATAGGATAAAAACTGTGCTGGGAAATGTATACTAGCTGATAAATGGGTAATCAAAATGTGGTATATATGTACAGTGGGAAATTGTTTAGCAATGGAATGGAGTGCTGTAACAAAATGCACACAGATGAACCTTGAAAAATGCTAAGTAAAAGAAGCCAGTCACAAATTACCATATATTGTATGGTTCCATCCATGTGAAATGTCCAGTATAGGGAAATTTATAGACATAAATAGATTAGTATTTATGAAGGTCTACAACAGTCTCAAGAGAGAGAAAATTGGGGCCATTGGGGAGTAAGTGCTAATAAATTGGTATTTGGGGATGATAAAATTTTTCTAAAACTGATTTAGTGGTCATTGCACAGTTCTGTGACTATGATAAACATTATTGAACTGCTCAAATTAAATGGGTGAATGACATGGCATATAAATTATGTCTCAGTAAAACCACTATATGAAAAGATGTTACATGTGGGAAAACATTACTGAAAAATGTTACTCAATCTGTAGAAAAAATATTATTGAACACATGGAAAACAATGTTACTGAATATTATAAATAAATAAACCAAAATATATAACAGACTGTAGAAAGAGATCATGGAACCTAAATAATGAAAGTATCAGACACAGATGCTTTGAGCTTATCTTTAATACAGTTACTATATTTAAGAAGACAGGCATAAATCTTAGCCATGCTCTTCCAGGACAGTATAACAAGGCAATAGATATCAAATTAAAAATAACAGCAATGTTAATTACAGTTATGTTGCATATTATAGCCCTAGTATTTATATATCTTATAACTACATTTTGACCACTCTGGTTCAATACCACTCACCTCTGGTAACCACAAATCTGATCTTTTTTTCTATGAGTTGATTTTTATTTTTCAGATTCCATATATACATGTGTGAGATCATACAGTATTTTTCTTTCTCCATCTTATTTCACTTAGCATAATGCTCTACACGTCCATCCATGTCATTACAAATGACAGAATTTCCTCTTTGTTTTATGGCTGAATAACATTCCATTGTGTGTATATACCACATCTTCTTTATCCATTCACCCACTGAGGGACACTTAAGTTGCTTTCATGTCTTGGTTATTGTAAATAATACTAAAGAATACTGCTATGAACATGGGGGTGTAGTTTTTTTTGTTTTTTTTTTTTTTGTTTTTTTTTTGAGTTAGTGTTTTCATTTCCTTTGGAAATATTCCCAGAAATAGAGTTCCTGAGTCATATGGCCCATTTTAATTTGTTTGAGAATCCTCCATACTGTTTTCCTCAGAGGCTGTATGAGGACACAGTTCCACCAGCAGTGCACCAGGGCTCTCTTCCCCCCCCACATCCTTGCCAGCATTTGTTATCTCTTGGCCTTTCCATAATGGCCATTCTAACAGTCCTGAGGTGATATCCCATTATCAATTTGATTTGCATTTCCCTGATGTTCATGTTACTGAGCATTTTTCACATACTTCTTGGCCATTGGTATGTTTTCTCAAGAAAAAAATCTATTCAAGTTTTTGCCAATTTTTAATTGAATTATTTCTTTTTTTGTATTAAGTTATATGAGTTTTTTTCAAATATATTTTGGGTACTAAACCCTAATCAAATATATGGTTAGCAAATATTTTTCCCATTCCACAGGTTGTCTTTTCACTTTGTTGACTGTTTCTTTTGCTGCACTGAAACTTTTAGATGGATGTAGTCCCTCTTGTTTTTTTATTTTATTTTATTTCATTTTATTTTATTTTATTGTTTGTACTTTAGGTGTCATAGTCAATTTGTATAAGCCAATGGGACTTGTAATTCATAAAATACCTTCTAAAATAATTTTTAAAATGCTGTATACTACCAAGATAATAGAAAAGGGGAGTAGAATAATGAAATATAGTCTACTCCAAAAAAGTAAGAGGGAAAGAATAAATAGCAAAGGTGGGCTAAATAAAAATTAAATAGAAAACAGGAAGATTTAAGTCCAAACATATCACTAATTAAATAATAAAGAGCTAATAGCTTTAGCTAAAAGACATAGCTCATAAGGTTGGCCTTAAGAAAATATACTGTTTTCAAGAAATATCTAAAACAAACAGACAGAAAGTTGGAGGTCAAATGATGGTAAAACAAAAATCATAAAAATTTTAAGCAGAGTAAAGCATATTGACCTTAGAATACATAGACATTAAGATAAAATAAGGAATATGTACATGATAAAATTTCAACTTGGGGGAATTTTAACAATTCTCAATTTGCAGAAATCTAATAATATATTCTCACAATGCTCAAAGCCTCAATGGACAGAATCAGATGTAGAAATAGAAAAATTCTCAAACATTTTGGAATATTTTAATACATCTGTTGATGGCTTATTTTTTTCCCCTGGAAAACTAATAACTAATAAGTGGATAAGAAAACTGAAAATTCAGTGGTGAAGATGATTTGAACAATATGTGACAAAGTTTATCTAATCTCTTAAGAATTTAAAAGAACAGTAAATTATTTCACAAGGTAAACACAAAAAATCAACTGTTCCCAACACATTTTATGAGGTTCATGACAGTAGACAGAGCTAAGGGAAGCTGACACATAGAGTCCCTGTGATCCCCAGCCCTAAACACGAGCCTGCACAGACAAGCCAGGACTGGCTGCTAGAGACCAGGGAGGGGCGCAGGCAGAGGGCTGGGGCCACTGCACAGAGGCGGCCTCGGGGGACTGAAGGGCAGTGTGAGCTCTGGCGGGGGTGTATGTGTGTGAAACAGAACAGCTTGGGACCCCCAAAGAAAAGCACCACTGTTGGTGTGGTGGGGGAGGTCCACAAGACAGCCAAGCCATAGCCACTTTCTCTGCTTGGCTCCATCATTGGTGTGACCTCCAGAGAAGAGAGGTGGGGCTTGCTGAGTGGAGGCAGGGCTGAAAACTGAATCCATACCCACTGGCCCTGTAACATCACAGATGGGACTGAGATTTGTTTACTGCCCCAGGCACAGAGGGTGGATTTGCTCTCTCTGGACCATTTGTGGACCTATGTCTGTGGGACAAACAGGCAGTGAATGGAGTTCTGACTCACAGTGGGGACAAGTTCAGGTATGTACAACAGGCCTGATACCAGGCCATATGTAAAGGTGGGGCTGGGGTCTGGATAACCCTGTGGTGCACCACAGATTCAGGTGTGTGACTGCACACTTGCTATGGTGGGTCCTAACACCTGACATTGGTGGATCTGCCCTGGTGGTTCCTGGGCTCAGAACCTGGGGGACCCAAGAGCAGGTGACCAACACTCCTGCAGCTAATGTGAAGACCAAGGCAGCACCAACAGAGTACTTTGTAAGCCCTCATGACAAGTGACAGATGACATCACAGAGGGCACATCCCAGTGGACATCTCCTGCCTGCTCTTCTTCCCAGCTGAAGTGCTCCAACCTTGTCTGCTACACACCACAGCTCAGAAAGGGGTCTAGAAACCTCTGTTCCAGCAACAGGGGAGCATACCAGGCCCCTGTCAAGGCTGTGACAACTACAGCACAAAAAAGGAGGCCCAGCTCAACAGCAATAGTCAGGGCAGGTTCTGCTCACCACAACACCAACCATACCCCCAGTCAAATGAATAACAGATAAAACACACAGAAAAAAAGATGTGGCAGCCATCAAAGCTAAAAATGGCCATCATAACAAAGCTATCAGATGCACGCAGTCTACACAGGAATGCTTCCACTTTAAATAAAAAATAATAATAAATAAATCAAACAGCCCTTCAAGACCACAGTAGATAACTGATACTCCTAAATCCACAGAGCCAGAGAGATGAAAGTAAAATGAAGAAGCAGAGGAATCTCTCCCAATTAAAAGAACAGGAGAAACACCCCAAAAGACTGACCAATGAAATAGACCTCGACAATCTACTAGATCAGGCTTCAAAAAGGGAGTGAGCAATGAACTGAAGGAACTAAAAGCAACTATCAATAGAGACAGAAAATACTTTAAAAAGGAAATAGAAACTATAAAGAAGAGCCAATTAAAAACAAAAAACTCAATGGCTAAGATAAGAGCTGAGCTAAAGGCAGTCAAAAGCAGAATAGATGATGCAGAGGAATGAATAAGTGACTTAGAAGACAGGATAACAGAAGTCACCCAATCAGAACAGCAGACTGAACAGCAAACAAAAACATATGAAAGCAATACAAGGGACCCATGGGATAATACACAGCATGCCAATCTATGCATAATAGGGTCCCAGAAGCAGAAGAAAGAACAAAGGGGATTGAAAAGGTATTTGAAGAAATCATGACTGAAAACTTTCCAAAGCTAAAGAAGGAAACAGATATCCAAGTATAGGAGGCCCAGAGGGTCTCAAACAAGAACCCAAACAGACCTACACCAAGACATATTATAATCAAGAAGGCCAAAGTTAAAGATAAAGAAATGATTCTAAAGGCAGCAAGAGAAAAACAAAGAGTTAGTTACAAAGGAACCCCCATAAGGCTTTCAGTTGATTTCTCTACACAAACACTGCTGGCTAGAAGGGAGTGGCAAGATATATTCAAAATCCTGAATTAGAAAAAGCTTCTACCTAGGATATTCTATTCAGCAAGACTGTCCTTTAAATTGAAGGAGAGATAAAGAATTTCACAGACAAGCAAAGACTAAAAGAATGCAGCAATACTAAACCTATGTTAAAAGAAATACTGAAATGTCTACTCTAAATAGAAAAGAAGCAGAAAGCTATACAGATAAGAAAACCATAACTGGAAACGTGATAACTACAGTGAATTGCAGGACAATAAACATGAATAGGTGAAAAAAAAATAATAAAGCAAAGGCTGTCCTAAGACTGAATTTCATAGCAATACAGGCCTTCCTCAAAAAAGAACAATCTCAAATAAACAACCTAAATTATCACCTAAAAGAATTAGAAAAAGAAGAGCTAGGAAACCCAAAAGTTAGCAGAAGGAAGGAAATAATAAAGATCATGGAATAAATAAAATAGAGATTTTTAAAAAATAGAAAAAAATCAATCAAACCAAGAGCTGATTTTTTGAAAGAGTAAACAGTATCAACAAACCTCTGGCCAGGCTCACCAAGAGGAAAAGAGGGAGGACACAAATAAACAAAATAAGAGATGAAAATGGAGAGATTACAACCAACACCACAAGAATATAAAAAATTATAAGAGAATACTGTGAACATCTATATGGCAATAAATTGGACAACTTCAAAGAAATAGACAAATTTCTAGAAACATACAGTCCACCAAAACTGAATCAAGAAGAAATAGATCATTTAAACAGACCAATCACTAGAAGTGAAATAGAATCAGCAATAAAAAACCTCCTTGCAAACAAAAGTTTAGGACTAGACGGCTTCACTGTGGAATTCTATCAAACATACAAAGAGCCCATACCACTCCTTCTCAAACTCTTCCAAAAGGTTGAAGAGGTGGGAATACTCCCAAACTCATTCTATGAAGCCACAATCACCCTGATACCAAAGCCAGTCAAAGACACCACCAAAAAAGAAATCTATAGGCCAAAATCATTAATGAACATATATGCAAAAATCTTCAACAAAATATTAGCAGACAGACTCCAATCACACATAAAAAAGATCATACACCATGATCGAGTTGGATTCATCCCAGGGACAGAGGATGGTGCAACATATGCAAATCAATCAACGTCACACATCACAACCACAAGAGAAAGGACAAAAATCATGTGATCATCTCAACAGATGCAAAAAAAAGCACTTGGTAAAATTCAACATCCACTTATGATAAAAATTCTAACCAAAGTGGATATAGAAGGAACATATCTCAACATAATAAAAGCTATTTATGATGAATCTACAGCCAGCATAATTCTCAATGGTTAAAAGCTGAAAGCCTTTCCACTAAAATCGGATATAAGACAAGGATGCCCACACTCACCACTCCTACTGACCATAGTATTGGAAGTCCTAGCCATATCAAGTGACACGGAAGAAAAATAAAAGTGTTTCAAATTTCAAGAGAAGAGGTATAATTGTCATTATATGTGGATGACATGATACTATATATAGAAAACCCTAAAGGCTCAACACAAAAACTACTAGAGCTAATAACAGAATATGGCAAGGTAGCAGGATACAAGATTGACATACAGAAATCAGTGACATTTCTTTACACTATCAATGAAATATCAGAAAAGGAAATAAAGAAACAATCCCTTTTAAAATTTCATCAAAAAATAAAATACTTAGGAATAAATCTGACCAAGGAAGTGAAAGACATATGGAGAGAACTACAAAACATTGACTAAGAAACTTAAAGATGACTTAAAGAAATGGAAAGATAGCCCGTGTTCTTGGATTGAAAGAATTAATACTGTTAAAATATCCATACTACCCAATCTATAGATTTAATGTGATCCTTATCAGACTACCCAGGACTTTTTTCACAAAATTAGAACAAATAATCCTAAAATGTTAATGTAATCACAAAAGATCCAGAATTGCCAAAGCAATACTGAAGAAAAAGAATGAAGCTGGAGGAATAAGCCTCCCAGACTCTAGACAATACTACAGAGCTGCTGTAATTAAAACAGCATGGCAGAGGTACAAAAATAGACACATGGATCAATGGAACAGAATGGACAGCCCAGAAATAAACCTACAAAATTTTGGTCAATTAATCTTTGACAAGGGAGACAAGAACATACAATGGAGTAAATACAGTCTCTTCAGCAAGCTGTGTTGAGAAAACTAGACGGCTGCATGTAAATCAATGAAGTTAGACTACTCCCTCATACCACAGACAAAAACAAACTCAAAATGGCTTAAAGGCTTAAAAATAAGACAAGACATTATAAGCCTCTTAGAAGAAAATACAGGCAAAACATTATCTCACATACATCTCAAAAATGTTCTCCTAGGGCAGTCTACCCAAGCAATAGAAATAAAAGCAAAAATAAACAAATGGGACCTAATGAAACTTAGAAACTTTTGCACAGCAAAGGAAACTATAAGGAAAACAAAGAGAAAACCTGCAGAATAGGAGAAAATATTTGCAAAATATGAGCCTGACAAGGGCTTAATCTCCTGAATACATAAACAGCTCATACAACCTAATAGGAGAAAAACAAACAACCCAATCCAAAAATGGACAGAAGACCTAAGCAAGCAAGTCTTCAGTGAAGACAAACAAATGGCCAACAGGCACATGAAAAAAATACTCAATATCGCTAATTATCAGAGTAATGCAAATCAAAACTACAATGAGGTATCAGCTCACACCAGTCAGAATGGCCACCACTCAAAAGTCCACAAGTGACAAATGCTGGAGAGGGTGTGGATGTGGAGGAAAGGGAACTCTCCTACACTGCTGGTGGGAAGGCAGTTTGGTGCAGCCACTGTGGAAAACAGGATGGAGTGTCCTAAAAATCTAAAAATAGACTTAACCATATAATATGATCCAGCAATCTCACTCCTGGGCATATATCCAGAGGGAAATTTAATTCAAAAAAAACACCTGCACCCCAACTTTCATTGAGAAAGAAAACCACTACCCATTGATTTGAATCGCTATAATTTAAAAGATGAACAATACCAAGTAGAGTGGTTGAAACTTTCGTACGTTCCTGGTAGGAATGCAAAATGTTACACTTTGCAAAAGTGTTTGGCATTTTCTTACAAAGTAAAGGATACCTTTATATATGACCAAATAGTTTCACTCCTAAGTATTTACCAAAAATAACTGTGAAATTATGCACATGAAAAGACTTTCACACATATGCTCATTGGCTTTATTCCTCATAGTGCAAACCTGGAAACAACCCAGCTCTCCATCAACCAGTGAATGAATCTACAAATTGTTGTGTATATATACTAGAGAACACTGTACACTAATGAGAAGGTAATGGATTAATTTTACATCCAGTAACATGATAAATTTTAAAAACACATTAAGCTGAGTGAAAAAAGCCAAGTTCAAAATAGTCTATAGTCATGATTCTGCTTAAGTAAAATTCTAGAACCTGTAGAATTAACCCGTAGAGACATAAATAAAGTTGATAATAAACAAATTAAAATTTTATTTTATAAAGAAATATAAAATATTATTTTTTCATTTACTGAGTCAATAATTAGAAGAACTTTAAAGGTATAATTGATTTACAATATAATTAAAATGTACAATTTGTACTACTAAATTAATGGGAGATTTTCCAAAGAATACACGGAAACATATGAAGGGAAAAAATAGAATTTAATTCTGCATTCCATATTCCACATCCTTAGAGGGGAAAGTCACTTTTGTGAACAGATCACCTGTAGTTATCTGCTGGGGCCCCTCCCTTATCCCCTCAGCCTTACCACCTCAGAGCAAGCTGGTCTAACCTCCGGGCACCTGCTCATCTTCTCAGCCACCAGAGTCCCCTTTGCCTATTTGTGTGGTGATTGGAAGGTTCTGGGATTCTTGTCCCCAGGGGGCCGCTCTCAACCAATACCTGTGGAGCTGTTGTATGAATGCTCCAGGGGGGTAATCCTGAGGCATGCGAACCATGCTGGTGCCCAGAGCTTCCTTGCAGGATTGGTGACTTGCAAAACCACACACTCTTAGCTGCAGTCATCCCTTGTTCACAGTGGTCCTATACCAGTAGTTTTTTTCACCTTTAAAACTATTTTGCACTTGCCTGAGGGTTTGCTGCTGGGTAAACCTAAACTAAGACAACAATTCACACCAAATTTATCTACAAAGTTAATGTCGTTTCCAATAAAATATCCTGTTGTGTGCGAATAAGAGAACGTGCCCTGTTCTCCTCAGCAGCCAGCAGACCCTGAGACAAGCACAGGAAAAAAGAGGGTTATTAGGAAGCATTGCTAAAGAACCAGCTAGAGTGGGGTGAGGAGGGGCTGAGAGAGAGTCATTGTGGACTACACTCAGATTTCTGTGCATTAATTTTGTATCCTGCAACTTTACTGAATTCAGTGATTTGCTCTGTTAGCTTTCTGGTAGTGTCTTCAGGATTTTCTGTGTATAGTATTATGTCATTTGCAAACAATGACTGCTTTACTTCTTTTCCAATTTGGATTCCTTTTATTTCTTTTCTTTCCTGATTGCCTTGGCTAGTACTTCCAAAACTATGTTGAATAAAAGAAGTGAGAGTGTGCATCCTTGACTTTTCCTGATCTTAGAGGAAATGCTTTTTACTTTTTGCCATTGAGTATGATGTTAGCTGTAGGTTTGTCATATATGGCCTTTATTATGTTGAGGTACGTTCCCTCTGTGCCCACTTTCTGGGATGTTTTTTATCATAAATGGATATTGAATTTTATGAAAAGCTTTTTCTGCATCTATTGAGATGATCATATGGTTTTTATGCTTCAGTTTGTGAATGTAATGTTTCACATTGATTGATTTCCAGATATTGAGAAAACTTTGCATCCCTGGGGTAAATCCCACTTGATCATGGTATGTGATCCTTTTAAGGTACCATTAGAGCTAGTATTTTTTGAGGATTTTTTCATCTATATGCATCAGTGATATTGGCCTTTAATTTTACTTTTTTGTGATATGTTTTCTGGTTTTGGTGATATCTTTGTCTGGTTCTGGGTGATGGTGGCCCCATAGAATGAGTTTGGAAGTGCTCCTACCTCTGCTGTGTTTTGACTCAAAAATTTACATCAGAAATTTGTAAGAATCGGTTTTATACTGGGACCCCATGAATTTCTTTGATAATTCCATAAAATTCTATTTGTTTTTGCTTTCCCCTATAGGTGATGTGTCTATGTCCTCATCTGGTCCTTCTTTCTGCTTGAAGTTCAATCAGGAGGCTGGAGGTGAAGCCTCACCTTGGAAGCATGCTGTGATCACAGAGAGAAAGGAGCAGGGTGGTAGAAACCTGGACCTTTTATAAAGCTGCCTCCCAGCCCTTAGGTCCCATCTGTCCTGCTGTTCTGCAACACAAACAAAGAAACAAGCAAACATTTTTGGCTGACCTACACCAGTGTGGAATTTGTTACACCCGCAAATTTGGGTTCGTAGCTAAAACAGTGTTGAGGACTTCGGCTTAAGGTCCATTCGCAGCTGGAGATGGAGTCTTCTATGACCACCACACATTAACGTTCTGACAGTGTAATAGATTCATCTCAGGGCAAAGAAGACTGCGGGTCTTCCTGCCTCCAGTGCTGCTCTCCCAGGTCTATTTGAATGGATTTGTTCTCTCTCCTGGAACACAGCAGGGCCAGTCACCATCCTTCTCCTTTTTCTTGGGTGTTTTCTGCTACTTTACAGCCTCAGAATGGATGTATCATGAGAAGTGTGGTGCAGAAGTTAGGTCTCCAACTACTTAAAAAATTACACTTTTTTTTTTTTTTTTTTTTTTGCAGGTAATGGGTGACATTCCATTTGCTTTGGTTACAAATGTCTTGCATTTTTTAATCAGGGAGCAAAAAGTAGGGCAGGAATTAAAGACCACTGTTTAATTTCAAGCAATGGAATTTTCTTCTTTTCTTTTCTTTTCTTTTCTAGATCTATGTCTCCTGTAGGTGACACCTGTAGTGTACATTCCAATTCAGTCAAAGGTAGTCGGTGGAACATTTCCCAGACATGGATAAGTTGATAAATTGCTGTGGTTTCTAAATTTTTGTATCATTCTTTACATTTCTACCAAAACTTTAGGGGCCTTAATAGAAATTGTCAGGTTTGTCTGGTCAGACACCATTTCTAACTTTATCATTTGACCCAGCAATTCCACGCTTAGGAATCTATCCAAAAGTTAGAAAATTTGTTCCAAATGTTCATAGCTGCATTATTTATAATAGCCAAAATGTGGAAACATTTCAAATATTAGTCAGCTGCTGAATAGATAAATAAAAGGTGCTATGTATGCCCCTACAATGAAGTATTATTTAAAAAATACTGTCTCACATTACAGCATTGGCCAAATCCCAAAGGCATTGTGCCAAGTGAAAGGAATCAGTTGCAAAAGATCACATATTATATGATTTAATTTATACCAAATGTCAGAAAAGGAAGACCTATAAACTAGGAAGTAGATTTGTGCCTGTTAAGGGCTGAGGTTGAGAACAGGGAATGACTACAGATGGGCACAAGGAATATTTTTGGGTGATAGAAATCTAAATCTAAAGCAATGACTATAGGATTGTACACTTAAAATGTGTGTATTTCACAGTGTATGAGTTATACTTCAATAAAGCTGTTAAAATGAACATTGCTAAACAACTTGAAAGCTATCATGAGAAAAAATTTAAACTACATGTTTCTTTTTCTACATAATTCTTTTTCATGCTATATTTTAAAACAATAATTGAAGCATAGTTGATTTACAATGTTAGTTTCAGGTGTACAGCAAATTTATTTAGTTACACATATACATACATGTTTCTTTTCAGATTCTTTCCCATTATATGGTGTAATAAGAAATTGAATATAATTATTCCTTCTGGCTCTCTCATATTACAAATAAATACCTTCCTGTAAGTAAAATACAATGTCAAGTAGGATGTGATCTCTTTGGGGACAAAGTCTCATAAAGGCACTTCATTTTCTGGCCTTGTCTGTGTCAGATTCTTGCATGTAATAATTTCAATCATTGGCACCTTAGTATTTGGGGAGCCATGGATAACGTAATAGCAGACTGGTAGAATTCCGATGTAGGCTCAGGAAAGTATCAAATTGGGCCACACTGGTAAAAGCCCAAACTGAGATTTAAACCAAAAATTATAAGGATAAATAAAGGTGTAGCATCTGAATTTGAGACATTTGAAAGACTCATTATGCTAAGGGTGTGCCCATAGGATGAGAGCAAAATTCAGCCTTCAGACTGTAAAATAAGCCCAGGGATGGAGTGGTGTAAGAGGAAGGGGAAGTCAGGGTTCAGCAGCAGCAGCCAGTGTGGTCTTCATATTCTCTGACTATCCAGGCTGAGTGGGTCAGGCAGTCACCAAGGGTTCTAGGTAGCAAGTCCTGAGAATTTGATTACAGGGCAGCAAGGACTCAAGGACAGCAATGCTGATCCTTGAGAGTAAGCTGGAACCAAATTACAAAGCATATGGTTCAAATAACAGGGAATTTTGGTCAGAAAGCCTCACCCACCCCACCCCCATTCTTACTGGCAACATGATCTCAGACAAGACACTTAGTTCCAAAACCTTCCGTTTCCTCGTGTGTAAAATGAGCTTGAAAATACCTCACAACCACACTTATTTGTACTATTTAAAGCGTTTACAGTGTGTCTCATGTGTAACAAGTGACCATTTAGCATTACTAGAGATTTGGTCTGATGCAAGTAAAGTCAGAATCTAGCTTATTGGGATAATGCAATAAACAAGTCCATTTCTGAAGAGAATGCAGAAATTTGGTTATTTGGAAGATGGGTAAAAGGTTAACATGTTCCCTGGCAGCAGGCTTGAGCAAGCAATTCTCATTCACATGCACGTCTTCAGTCTTGGATCCTACAACATAAATAATCAGTGATCCTAAAAGGATGAATATTTCACAGCAACATTAAAGGTACCATTTGTCTATATGGGGCAATGACATGGATTGAATCTCAATCTTGCAAAACCTGCACATGGATGTTTATAGCAGCTTTACCTATAATTGCTAAAACTTGGAAGACACCAAGGTGCCCTTCAATAGAAGAATGGATAAATAAATTATGGTACATTAGCATAATGGAATATTATTCAGCACAAAAAAAGAAATGAACTACCAAGCAATGAAAAGACATGGAGGAAACATAAATGCATTTTGCTAAGTGAAAGCCACCATTTGGAAAAGGCTACATACTATATGATTCTAAGTAATATTCTGAAAAATACAAAACCAGGAAGATGGTAAAAAGATCAGTGATTGCCAGGGGTTGAGGGAAGGGAGGGATGAAAAGGCAGAGCACAGAGGATTTTTAGGGCAGTGAAACTACTTTGTATGATATCATAATGGATACATGCCATTATATATTTGTCAAAACCCACAGAATGTACCAGACCAAGAGCGAACACTTACAAACTATGGACTTTAGGTAAAATTGACCTGTCAGTGTAGGTTCATCAATTGTAGCATTTTTCACTCTGGTCTGATGTGCTGACAGCAGGGAGGCTGTGTGTGTGTGGAGGCACGGGTATACGGGAGGTCTCTGTGTCTTAAGCCAGCGAGTGTAGGGCAGTTTGTTATAGCAACCACAGGAAACTAACACAGCTTACAAAACTGTTTTGAAACAAAATTCTATAACACTGTCGAACCTAAAATAACAGTGCCGAGCTGACCCCTCTCAGCTGTCCCCAAATTCCTCTTCTGAAGGAACATGCATAGAAACTGTATTCTTCTAGAAAAGGATTTCATAATATTATGGCTCTGTTATGAGCCAGCTCACTTCAGTGCTCTACCAGGTGGTCTAAAGCCATGCCTCAGCCTTTGCATCCTGAGGTTAGTGACCCGTGTGCGTGCACTGTGGGGTGTGTGTGTGTGTGTGTGTGTGTGTGTTCTTCTGCTCTGATTCACACTGCTGGGTCAACAGGGACCTAGTGCATGTAGGAAATGAAATGTAGGCCCAGTACAAGTCTGCTCTTGCCAAAGAAACCATGTCTGTGTGCACATGCTCACAGCGAGCGCTTCCTCTCCTTTATCTGAGTGGCGTAATGGAGACATCTCTTTCACCCCTTGGGCAGCTTTTCTCAGTCAGCTAAATCAGATCCTACTCATGTCCCTTCACCTTTCAA
The DNA here is from genome assembly GCF_009834535.1 of Camelus ferus. Classification (NCBI taxonomy): domain Eukaryota; kingdom Metazoa; phylum Chordata; class Mammalia; order Artiodactyla; family Camelidae; genus Camelus; species Camelus ferus. The sequence continues at coordinate 155,641 of NW_022589674.1, read as the reverse complement.
TTATTTTTACTGATCGCTTTACTACTCTCTCCAATTTATTTCTTTCCATTTAAAATTGGGAAATTAACCAGTGAATTCAGCCTGCATTGGTGTTTGCCTGCACCATACAGTTGGGCATATAGTTTGCCTAATATAATTGGAGAATCCTTTAGCTTGCTTTTTTGATCAGTAATAAGACTTGATTTTTAAATAATCCTGATAGCGCATACACAACCACGTGAATGCCATCCTTTGAAACACTTACAGCCGGTGAAACCCTTATTCTGATACTTGCACTTCCTCAAACAATTTCACATCTCCTTTATAGCAATTGCCTATAGACTTAGTTTTCAGGTAAAACAATAAAATGGGCACCTCATGATTTGCAAATCACAATTCATTTCACTTTGGACAAGAACAATATCTAAATTTATCACTCATCAGTGTTTGTTCATTTATAAAATCGTAATCTCTATATTGGAGATTTTGACTTACCACCTTTGAAGATATTTTAAACCAAGATTTTATGTTAAAATGATCTAATCTTTCTTCTGGTAGTAATTAAATAGAGACTGCTTCCTTTTGCAGTAGAGTCTTTAGACACAGGCAGGAAACCCTGGTCCTGGGGCCACAGGGGAGGTCCAGGCTTTGAAAAGGCTGCCTGGAATTTTCCAAGTCCCCTTCTTGTGGCTGGGGCTAGTGGTCCACAGTGCAATCTGGACAGGGAGTGATGAGGACACACCCAGGCATGTCCCAGGCCTGTGTCTCCCTGAGGGTGCTCTGTCTCTCTTCCCCCAATTTCTACCCTTGTTGTGGGGACATCCAGATGCTCAGCAGATGGCGGTGGCACCCAAGGTCCAGCATCCCACCAGTGGTGCTGACACACTGGTTTGGGTTAACACTGGGTACCTTGGTGGCAGAGCCATGTCTAGGTGCTGGGCCGGAGCTGTGTGGGTGGACAAACAGACACTCGCCCACAGTGCTGAGTTCAGCCACCCCCTCTGCCCACGGTCAGCCAATGGGAGTCTGTGCTCTGCAGGGTGGACCAGATCCACATGGCGCTGACATGGGACTCTCCTCCACAGGTCTTAAACCACACCTGATGCTGGGGGAAGGACTTGGTTCTAGTCACTCTGCCCATGATCCTGCCCATCCTCCCCAATCTGGGGTGTCCTCAAGGTTGACCGAGATCCCTGCTGCAGCCTAAAGAGTTCAAGAGAAGACATAGTTAGAACGTGCATCTTTCTACACTTACACTGTGAAACCTGAATAGAAAAAAACTGAACATGACAAGGAAACAAACTACCATCCATGTTGTCGTGCCCATTGGGAGCAGGACTCACACTTGGGGTCATCATTAACCAAGGACAGTGACAACCCTTGAGAGTTACTGCCACACAGTAGACACAATAGAAGGGGCATAAGAGTAACAGCGTAACCAGCACTTAAATAAATGGTGTCATAAAAATGCTGCTTCTGGGGGAGGGTGCAGCTCAGTGGCAGAGCACATGCCTAGCATGTGTGGGGCCCTGGGGTCAACCCCCAGGTCTTTCATTAAATCTGATAAATAAATAACAACTAAACCCAATTACTTCCCATGCTGTTTCAACATAAAGAGGGCTCAATAAGCCAGAGGATGAATAACAGCACTACCACACTTTTGTAAGCTGGAAAACGAGATTGTGAAGAAATAGTGCATTGGGTAACACAGAACAGGGAGAGACAGTCCCTAGACTTGAGAAGGAGGAACTGGTGCTTGGATGCTCTGAACGTCTCAGCAGCTCTGGGTGAACACTAAGCAAGTATGTGAGAAAGCACATTTTCCTTATACATCTTCTAATTTCCATTAACAAATCACTGTAATTTTCATGAGCCCACACATTTTGCAAAATATTTTATTTTTTAATAAAATAATTTTTAACACTTTTTATTGATTTATAGTCATTTTACAATGTTGTGTCAAATTCCAGTGTAAATAAAATTTTTCATTTAGATTTGGTCAGATTCCTGCTCACCCTTGGGACAGCCCTATCATCCCTATTAAGTAACTGGATTCAGATTCACATTCATTCATTTAATAAATACTTACTGAGCTCCAACAAAATGCCAGAAAAATGTTTCCTGGGGACAGTGAAGAGGAATCTATTTTACAAGAACACCCTCTCTGAAGAAACAGCATTTACTTTGAGGTTTTAGTGGAGCAGAAGGTACAGAGTATCAAGATCTGGAGAGAAGTGATTTCAGGCTGAGGGAGCAGAATGTGGGGAGCCCCCGCGCTCGGGGAGTGGGATGACCCGTGTGGCTAGATCTGAATTATTTTGTGGTCTGAGTGTCAGCATGTCCCATTGGGTAGCTACACCCTTGTGAAGAATTTTTTTTTTCCTAAGTGAGATGAATATTGGAATATCTTGAACAGCACATTTTTAAGATCTGATTAACATTTTTGATTGATAACTTTAGTTCTTGGGTAGAAATATTGTGTAGAGTGGGAGCAAGGACCTGCTGGGGATTCAAGTCTGATTTTGTATAGTGTATAAATCCTAAATCATTGATCAAAGGAAGAGCAGAAAAAAAAGAAAACTTGTTGATAACAAGGGCTTAATTTCCATAACATACAAGCAGCTCATACAACTCAATAACAAAAAAATAAATAACGCAATCCAAAAATAGTGTGGTACATTTTAGAGAAAATAACAACCTATACTATCACAGCATAGGTACCACACTAAAAACACACCAATAAATCTTTCTGGTGTGGAAATGCTGGAATTAACACTTGGGACCAGAGCAGAGTATGTGAAGACAAGAACCCCAGCATCTCCCTTGGGCTTCCCTTTCGTCTGCTCAGCCGGTTACGTGGCATCAGTGTATAACCTGTGCTTAGCTGTCCGGGGCTTAGGGAGGAGTTTTTGCCTGGGGACATAAACTGATAAATAGTCAGCATACAGGTGTTATTTAAGAACGGGATGTCCTACAATTGGAAAGGAAATGTCCACAATAAATGAATTTAAAATGAGCATCAAAAGTGTGGGAAAGATATAAGGAAAGTGTGCTATCAAGGAGGCCAAAATGAGAGTGTGTAAGAACACGTGACCTCTATGTTCCTGGGAATACAAGAAGGGTGACAGTTCTTCTGGCACGAGAGGAATGAATTTCCCATCGTGAGGAAGAAACTCTCAAAAGAGCCATACTCTCACTTCCAAATCAGAGGCTGCGGTAGGGCTTCCTCCCTCATACAAGTTGAAGGAAAAGTTATGGATTTTATGCACTTTCCCTCTAGAAAGGCTGAATGGCCGAGGTACACTCTCAGAAACAGGATATGGACCACTAGCTGGATATCAGCCCCATACTATCATCGGTAAGACCATTTAGCCAAAGTTCCAAGTAGCTATAAAAATATTGGTCCTCAGGATTTAAGGAGACACCAACAAAGCAACCAAACTAGAAGGGAAACCTTGAAAAAGAGTTTAAAACCTAAATGACACAGCGAACATAAAGCACACAGGAAAGCTTGCCAAGTAGTATTTTGAAAACGTGTGGAGTATTCACACTAAAAGGCACGCTATTAGCTCCCACAGTAACAGTGCAAATCCACCCCAGGTCAAACGGCAATCATTCTTAAAAACTAAAGTTGTGTAACTTTAAAGTAAGTATGTTTAGGATTCTCAAAGAGAAAAAGGAAAATCATCCCCAAATGCCAACATGAGTTATGAAACATGTAGAAAATGAAGTGATGAATAGATAATAAAATAATTTATAGAATGTTAGTAACTTATAATGACTGAAAAAAAAATTTAAATGTAATTGTAACAATAAACTCTATGCAAGATTGAAAATCATTGGGCATATTAATCAATTGCAAGATAATATAGAAATAATCACTTGTCATCACAAAATGACAAAGGGTTCAGTTACTAAGGGAATTAAAAGAAATACTAAAAGACTCTAATTCAGCAAGGAAAAAGGCTCCCAAGGATGAGGCCTGAAATATTAAAGACTAGTACAAGCAAACAGTAAGTGCAACATGCATGTACATGAATTTAACTGCTGACTGTAAAAAATGGGCTCATGTTTTATATTAAAAGGCAAAACTACCTCTCTAGGCAGCAATAACGCAGAAAATCATTTCAGAGATGGTGTCTATAAGAAGTTAAATTTTGCTAAGGACCTTGGTTTATTCAAGAAGAGGAAAGAGTCACTGAATAATTTTAGACTTTGTTAGAAATATTGAAATTTTAATTAAGCATATTAAAATTTGAAGTGTAACAGATAAATACTTAATTTTTTTCTATACCTTCCAAGTAAGCAGAGAAAAATAAAAAAGAAAATATAAAAACTTGAACAATCCAACTTTAAGCAAGAGACACAAAAAAAAGAAGCTAAGGCAAATAAGAAATACAGACTATTAGGTAAAGATAAGTACAATTATGTGGATAAATATAAATATGACAATCTCACCAATTAAAAGAGCCAGATTTCATTAAAATTTAAAATGTAGTTAGAATGCTTACAAAAGACATAACTAATAAACAAGTTGAACATTAGAAAGCTAAAGATTGAAAATCATATATCAGATCAATACTAACTGTGATGGTATATTTTATGTGTCAACTTTGTTCCACTTTGATGCCCAGACATTTGGCGGAACATTTTTCTGGATGTTTCTGTGAAGGTGTTTTTAATATGAGGTTAACATTTGACTCTGTAGGCTTTAAGTGAAGCAGACTGGCCTCCATAGTGTGGGTGGGTTGCATCCAATCAGTTGAAGGCCTAAATAGAACAAAGATGGATCTCCCCTGAGCAAGAAGGAATTCTGCCAGCAGATGGCCTTGGACTCAAACTTTAGCCTGTCTCTCCCATCAAATTTTGGACTTGAAGCTCCACAATGACAATAGCCAATTCTTTAAAACAATCTCTTTCTCAACTTCTCTCTCTCTTTTGCATGCACACATGGCTAGTACACTAAAATAAAACATAAAAATAAAATAAAACACATGTTTCCATAGTAAAATATGGAAAACTATTGTTTAAAACTAAAAGTACAAGACAGTAACTGAAGACTAGTTAACTAAAACCAATTTACAACTCTGGATTCTGTGTCACTTAGGGTCCTGCCAGAGAAGCATAATTACTGCTACTGATACATGTAAACATACAGAGAGAAAGGGTGACAGCTCATTACAGACTTTCACATTGTGCAGCTGTGGGAGCTGGTTGCCCAGTGTGGCCAAAGCTGTTGTCTTAATGTCTGAGGCTGGAGCTTGAAGCCCAAAGGGCAGGCGGTTGGGATGGGAAGTTGAATGTAATGGAGATCAAGAGGGGGGTGGAACCTGCAAGCATGAGCTGGAGCTTCCTGAAGATGGACTCATGAACTCCCATCTGTTGCTGTTACCTTGGACCTAGGTAGGGTGGGCATCCTGCAGAAGCTGGACCCACACCCAGTGCTAAACACAAACACCAGACCCAGAGGAAAGACTCTGAAGGAGCCCCCAGGGCAAGCTAGAGCACTGGAGGCCCGGCTGCTATTTCAGGTCCTCAGGCTGAGTCAGCAGGTGAGCAGGATGTAAGAGTGACAGGTGGGAAGATGAGATACAGACTCTGCAGTGGGGTTGGGGGTGGGGGTCAGGTGTCACATTTAGGCAAAGGGGGAACAGCTGAAGTGCTTGAGAAGGTATTTTTACTTTTCCAGACAAAAAGAAAAAGTTTGCCAAGAGAGAGGTGCTCTCTCTTTGTCCTTTTGGACTCCTGTTAGTTGCACATTCCTCCTGCCTGGAATGCTGATGCAAATCAGGATGCACAGCAATTATTTTGAAATCTGAAGACGAAAGTCATGTGCTCACAGTAAGTCTTTAATAATATCATTGAGCAGGGACACTGGTGTTGGACTGTCCCCTTCTGGATGTTTTATTTTATCAGAAAAACTAAATTCCTAATTGTATTAACCATAGTAGTTTGGACTTACTGGTACTTATTTGGTGATAACCAAACTTATTCTTCTCTTATTAACCCCTCTGTCTCAGTGAATTACAGAGCTAGGTATCACCTCAGAGGGAGGATGGGAGAAGATGTATTGGAGTTTTGAATGAAAGAGAAAAGCCTGTCACAGATGAGGAAGTCAGGATAAATGGACTAGGGGGAATTTAATTTAATTACTGGACTGTATTAAGGGCCCTTTCAATGTAACTGGCCTTAATTTCAAGGGGAACTAGACAAAGATGATAGTGTTTTTCAAATACAAATGCCTAGAAACAAGTCAGTGATATATTGCAGTTTCTACCAAGCTAACAACAGCAATACTTGTGTAAGGTTATGACATAAGATCTGTGGCCAATTCTGGCATTGGCTACTTTGGTTTTCCAAGTTCTCTTTCAAATTATGTTAATTATTAGGATTTAGGACCTTTTCATTTATCTCATTTATGCAGTACTTGCAAAGAAAAACAATAGGAAAAGAAGATGGCAATATCCCTCAATAAAAGATAAAAAATCTACCCTTAACAGCAAAGGATTAAAATGGCAACAACAAAAACTTGACATTGAGCTACCTACACCAAGCAGGGGCCCATGGAATATTTTCACAGAAACAGGAATAACTACTCATGGTCTCATCACTTCTGTCATTAATATTAGATCACAAAGTAATTGTTCATCACTCTCAGAAACCATTTAAAATGCAGAACTATCCTTTGATACCTAAATTCAGTTATATTAAAAATAACAATAAAAATATTGTTAAGAAAAACATAAACTAAGGGTGACCCCCAAATGGGGACGGGTGTAGGAACTGACTACAAAGAACCATGCGGGTATTGTTTCAGACAATGAAACTTGTATATCTTGTGGTGACGGTTTCATGGTTGTATGTTTGGCAACACTCAATGAATTTGTAAGCTAAAAATTTAGGGTAAATTATACTCTCTGTACATTGTACCTTAATAAAGCTGACTATAGAAACTCTTCTGTCTGAAAGCTAAAAGGCAACCTAAAATAATGAATTGGGCCAAGGATGAAAGCTCAAAATGTTTATAATCACACAATAAAGTAATACATATCAAAACTTGTGGGAGAATGCTGAAGTGCTAATTAGAAATATATGTGTTACTTTATATATAATTTACCAGGACATTACAAGGGAAGACTAGACATAAAATTAGAAGTCAAATGTCTTTGGATATAAACTTGCTGAACTCAAGATGAACATACAGCAGCCAAAGTAATCTGAAAATATAAAAAGAAGATAATAAAGGGGTAAGAATAGTCAATATGAATAAAAGCTGAATAAGATGGAAGAATTTGCCTTTTCAGATTCAAAAATTATTCGGATTCAATATCAAAAATCATTATAATTAAAACACTGTGTATTGGGGCAAGATGGGTTAATAAATCAGTGGAACCTACCACAGAGTCCAGAAATAGTATGACACTTAGAAGATGCTTGGCACATGAGTGAGGCAGCATCACAGATCAGTTGTGAATTCAAGGATAATTTAACAATGGCTGTCAATTGAATATCAACCCCAAAGATCTATTTCTATTCTTAACTTCTTTTGTATTAAATAAGATAAATTAGTCATTTAAATCTGAAAAAACTAACAAAAATTTTTAGAGAATAACAAAAAATATTAGTTACTATAAATATGATTATATAAAAAAAGGTTTGTATTTAAAAGACACATAGATTAACTATAAAGCAAGAACATAGCCTTCAAGTAGATATTTCAAGTCATAAACTAATCAAGGAATTAGACTCCAGAATATGCAAATCAATCCTAGATTTAGACCAAAACATGCCACCTAACAAGTGGCAAAGTAGGTGAAAAGTGATTCACAGAAAATAAAAGATAAATCTCCAGTATATGGAAACATGTCAATCATAATAGTAATCAGGTAAATAAAAATGCATTTTACACACATGGGACTGGCAAACATTTCAGAAGTCCTGACCACAACACACGTTGTTCATCTGATGGAGGAAGGTGACTCTTCCTGTTGCTGGTGGTAGCAAATTGATGAAACTAACTTAGAGAGCAATTTGACATCATCTACTTATGTTGAGAATGAATGCATCCTACGAAGCAGGTAACTCATGTCCTGGACATTTACTGGAACTGGTCACACATGTAATTAAAGAGACAAGAGGGTGGGTTTTCTTTACAGCGTGGTTTGGAATAAGGAAACACAGAAAGGACTTTGCCTTCCACCTAGAAAGAATAACCACAACATGATCCTTTCAATCAATAGAATCATACAGAGCATCTTAATTAAACATACAATTCTATATACAATGGTGTGGATAAATCTCAAAAGCTTAGAAACTACAATTTGTAGCACAAATACTATATACTGTGTGTGGAGCTAAACAAATGTAGTAAAAATCTAAAAAGGTAAGACTAGACTAAAATTTTGAAAAGGTAGTTCATTTTAGAGACAAAAGAGAGAGTTGTGAATTGGGGAATGATGCACTGGTATTTCATACGATAAAGGTTTAATTCATTAAAAAATAAAAATCTGAAAACCAACTATTTGCAGGGTAACAATTGTGAAATCTCAGTCAGGCAAAATAGTAGGTTGTTAACATGCTCATCTAGACTTTTCTGGGAGTGAGATGTTTCAACATTCAGGAGGAAGGAAAAAAATAGCCAGCAGATTGTTGGATTAGAAAACATTTGAGGATTTGGGCGAGAACTATAACTTTATGGTTAAGTGGGGTGTAGAAAAGGGGTCATTTGACATTTTTGTATTTCTTTTGATTAAAACGTAGGGAACTATCGAACATGTTTGGATGCTGATGAGAACCAGCCAGGAGAAAGATGTTGAAAGTGCCAGGGAGGATGGGGCATCTCCTGGAGCAAGGCTGTGAGAAAGTGGGTAAAGGAAGGATACTGCACACAGGGTGGGGGTGAGTGGGGGGCAGTGCTGGCCCCTGACAGAAGAGGGGAGCATAGCCCTACAAACTTTGCAGATACAATAGCCAGAAGATGAGGGAGAGCCTGACTTATATTTTCTGATCTTTTATGAAGCATAGGCAATACTGTCTTCCAAAAAAAGATGTGCAGAACTGTTTTTTTAATTATAAAAGAGCCATTGAAGATAGTGGGAGAATATATTTATTAGAAGAAAAGTTGTAAGTTTGCCAGGCAATGCCGAATGCAGACCTGGAGTTGTAATCATGAATTTCAAGTGCTATGATCATTACATTGTTCATTCATTAATTTTTTTCTAATAAATAGATACAGGCAGGAATGAGGCCAGTGAGTGAATATGTACATCAACTCTTACAGTATTTTTATACTTCATCATAAAGGATGCATGTGAATAATATTTTGCTGTGAATGCTTTCCTATATTTATTTTTCACCTGGGATCTTTATTTAATGTAATTTAGGCACTTCCCTTATAATTCAATTTTAAATCCTGGATTTTCTGATTTCCTGAATGTCCTCTCCTGCTCAAAGTCATCATTTATTCATACACAGAATTTATTTAGCACAATGTGCTTATTTATCTCTTTGAAATTGTGTATCTTAATCTTGCGGACTTAGGTTTTAGACTAACTGATTTGTTTTTGTGTTGCTGCTAATTACATGGGTAATTATCCACAGTCACAGTAGGTTAAGCAAGTGGAGGGTTTGGCTAAGTAACATGTTCCCTGTGTTCACCTTACATTTTTGAGTAAAATGTCTGTGGAGATTCCTCTTGTCTTGCAGGAGGGATACAGTCCCAGCAGGGCTTTCGCAGGAGCTGAACAAATAAAATTCTTTTTATCTAACAAAGCAGCAGTATCTACTAGTTCTTGGTAATTATTAATAAATGCTCTAAAAGGTGCAGTAAAAGTGAGCTTTCAATAATTAATCCTGGAACTATTGCCCAGGTTTTATGTGTCCTGAAGTCACATCTGTCACTGGGTCCTGATGTCACTTTCTATGATGGCCAACACAGACAAATCAGTTTCCTCTTTTTAAGCTTCAATTTCCTCACCCTGTAAGGTGGGCGAACTCATGAGACTACAAGCTTGGTAGCTTAGAGGTTAAGAATAAAGGAATTGTTGTACATGAAATATTTTTAAAGGAGTTTACAAGTGAAATATTTTGTGTGAAATATTTCACACATTCCTCTAATGTGCGAAGTAATATACTGTACATTATTTGTGGTTGAAGGTAAATCTTCTTGAAAAGTATAAGGAACTCCCCATATTTTGTAAAATATACAGTCATCAAAAAAGCATAAGAAACAAAACATTATGTTAATTGTGGTAAACTTTAGGTGGTAGAGTTACTGGTGAGTTTTATTTTCACCATACTTTTTCTAAATTTTCTATAGTTAATGTGTGATATTTTGATAGAAAAGCAAATTTATCCAAAAAAAAAAAAAGTTGATGGCAGCATTAAGGGACTGAGTTACTTTTATAGTAAAGAAACTCATAAGATTGGATTATCACTACACACTATTTGAAATATATTTAGACTATTCAATCAATATTAATACAAGGAATATGTGCTCATCTTCTCAAAGTTCAGTGCTGGAGGGGAGCATAAACACAGGAGTGAGGCTTCCTCCCTTCCCTCCAAAGTGCACACTCTCAGAGCACATTCTAAGTGCTCCCATTTACTTAGACATCATGTTCATGGTAAAAACAAATCAGGATCATAACGGCCACAAACATGTCGGCAATGTAACAGATGCCGACAGCAGTTACCATATGGAGCTTGCCAACTAAGTGAATCTTTTTTCTTTTAAAGAAGAATTTCAAAATTATGTACCCAAAATGATCAATAAAGACCTTTATTCCTTTTTTTCAAATTGAAGTATAGTCAGTTACAATGTGCCAGTTTCTAGTGCACAGCATAATATCCAAGTCATGCATATGCATACATATATTCATTTTCATATCCTCATTCATTATAGGTTACTACAGGATATTGAATATAGTTCCCCACGCTATACAAAAATTTGTTTTTTAATGTATTTTATATATAGGAGTTAATATTTGCAAATCTCAAACACTCAATTTATCCATTCCCATCCCTTTTTCTCCCCACTAACTATAAGTTTACTATGTCTGTGAGTCTGTTTCTGTTTTGTAAATAAGTTCATTAGTGTCTTCTTTTTTCCTTTTCTTTTCTTTCTTTTCTTTTCTTTTCTTTTCTTTTCTTTTCTTTTCTTTTCTTCTCTCTCTCTTTCTTTCTTTCTAGATTCCACATATGAGTGATACATGGAATTTTTCTTTCTCTTTCTGGCTCACTTCACTTAGAATGATGACCTCCAGGTCCATCCAGTTGTATAAATAGCACAACTTCTTTATCCAGTCCTCTGTCAATGGACATTTAGGCTGTTTCCATGTCTTGGCTATTGTAGATAGTGTTGCTATGAACATTGGGGTGCAGGTGTCTTTTTGAGTAAGAGTTCCCTCTGGATATATGCTCAGGAGTGGGATTTCTGGATCAAATGGTAAGTCTATTTTTAAGGAGAGGGCATGAACCATACAAATGGCAACTCAGATACTGCTTGAGAATGACACACACTCATTTTCTGGCACTAGGGAATCAGATTGTTTAAAACATTTACTTAGAAATAATTTTAGATGATGAAAAATGTGGCAGGTGCAAGTCCAGAGAGTTGATGTATGCACTTTCCCATCATCCTCTGCATGGCCCTAATGCAAGTATCAGGGCAAGGAAATTAACATCCCAATGCCCCTTTTGTTTTCCTGTTGAATTGCTTTCTTAAAGGGATTCTGGATTTTTTTCTATCCATAGGGGACAGTCTCTGGAAATTCACAATTTAGATAGAGGATTGACTCAAAGAGAAAGGTAATTAATGAATTTCAGATCAGTGTGGAAACCTAGAGCTTCCTTCAGAGACAATGATGTGAGCACACTTGCAGATTGTTACATTGCATTCTATTCTTTGCTTCTATGAGTTGGACTATTTTAGACACTTCTCGTAAGTGGGGTCATGCAATATTTGTCCTGTTACTGGAGCATTTCAATTAGCAGAATGTCCTCCAGGTTCATCCATGTTGTCATATATTGAAGGCTTTCCTTCTTTTATAATGCTGAATAATAATAGTCCATTGTATGTATACAACACATTTTCCATTCATCTGTTGATGGGCATTTAAGTTGTTTCCACATCTTAACCATTGCGAATAATGCTGCCTTAAACATGGGATTAGCACTATCAGTTTGAGACTCTGATTTCAGTCATTTTGAATAGATAACCAGAAGTGGGTTGCTGGATCATACAGTAGTTCAATTTTTAATTTTCTGAGGACACTTTATACTGTTTTCCAGGTTGGCTGTATTGGTTTAGATTCCCACCAGAAGAGTGCAAGGGTTCCAATTTCTCCATCTTCACCAACACTTGCTACCTTTTGTTCATTGTTTCTGATAGCTACCCTAACAGGTGTGAGGTGATATCTCATTATGGTTATGGTTTGTATTTCCCTGATGATTAGATATTGAGCATTTCTTCATACACCTGTTGAAGATATACATTTGTATATCTTCTTTGGAAAAATGTCTATTTAAGTCTTTAGCCCATTTTTCTTTCGGTTTATTTGCTGTTGGGTTGTAGCAGTTTCTTATACATTTTGGAAATTAACCTCTTATCAAATATAATAATTGTGCATTTTTTCACCTAGTCTGTTGGTTTGGTTGCTTTTTAACTCTTGGTTGTATCTTTTTCTGTGCAACAGCTTTTAAGTTTGATATAGTCCCATTTGACTAATTTTGCTTTTGTTGCTTATACTTTTGGGGTCATATCCATGAAGTTGCTGCCAAGAACAATGTCAAGGATATTTCCCCTTGTTTTCTTCTAGGAATTTTACAGTTTCATGTCTTACATTTAAGTTTTTAATAAATTTTGGGTTGATTTTTGTCTTCTATGGTATGAGATAAGGGTCCAATTTCTTTGCTTTATATTTTAATATCTAGCTTTTTACCTGAAAGGCAATTAGGAATACAATCTTATTTAGGATAGCATTCAAAGAATAAAGTATTAGGCATAAGCTTAGCTAAAGAAGTAAAAGACTTACATACTAAAAACATTTCTGAAAGAAATTAAAGATGTAAATAAATGGAAAGACATTCCCATGCTCATGGATTGGAAGATTCCATATTGTTAAAATATACATACTACCTAAAGCAATGTATAAATTTAATAAAATTCCTTTCAAAATCCCAATCGCATTTTTTGTTTTGCATAAATTGAAAAATAATTATAAAACCCATATGGAATCACAAAAAAGTCCTGAATGACCAAAACAATCTTGACAAGAAAAACAAAACTGGATGCATCACAAGTCTAGATTTTTAAAATACACCACAAAGCTACAAAAATTAAATCAGTATGGTACTGGCATAAAGACACATATTGGTCAATGGAACAGAAGAGAGAACCAAGAAGTAAATCCACATCTGTATGATCAACTGACCTTTAACAAGGATGCTAAGAATACACAACAGGGAAGAATAGTCTCTTCAACAAATTGTGCTGACAATCTCTCAATACATTAGGAGTGTCTAGTCTATTAATATTTAATTTATTGATATGTTTGGATTTATGTTTATCAATTTGCTAGTTGTCTCTATAATTCTCTTTTTTTGTTCCTTTGTTCCTGCATTTCCTGCCTTCTTCTGGTTTAGACATGTAGTTCCCCAGCATTCTAATTTTAATTTCTCTAATTTTTTTCCTGTTTAAAATTTATTTTATAATTTGTATATAGGCAAATCCATTTTTGTACCAGTTATGAAAAATGCATAATGTTATAAACCAACCATAACACCCAAAATACAGCTTCATCATTCTCCTCTGAATCCTTTATGTTACCTCCTTGTATCTACTCTCCATCCTTAATCCATCACAAACTCTGATCTATATTTTATTCCTACAATATTGACTTTTTCAGAATGTCATATGAACAGAATGATATGGTCAGAAGATATTTGACACGGGCTTCTTTCATCAAGTATAATGCATTTTTAAGCAAGTGGGATTGCATGTACCAATAGTTCATAACTTTTTATGGCTGAGTAATATTCCATTGCATGTATGTAAGACAGCTTATTTATTCCTCAGCTAAGGGATATTTGGATTGTTTCCAGCTTTTGGTGATTATAAATAGATCTTCTACAAAAACTAATGAATATGTTTTATGTGAGCATAGGTTTTCATTTTACTTTTGTCAGTACCTGTGTATGAGATTGCTCTCTTTATAAATATGTATCGCTAAATTCATAAACAAATTGACAAAATATTTTCCATAATGGCTAAACTTTTTTATATTCCCACCAGTAATGTATGAAGTTTCCACTTTATCCACACCCTCACAAATACTTGCTCTTATCATTTTTATTATAGCCATTGTAGTGTTTAAAGTAATAATTGTAGTTATAATTTGCATTCCTCTGATGATTAATGATGTTGATATACTTTCTTCTGCTTATTGACCATTTGTATATCAGCTTTGGTAAAATGTTTACTTAAATGTTTTGCTCATTTAAAAATTGGAGTATTTGGAGCTGTCGTGAGGCAGGCTGCCGGGCAGGTGCGGTGTCCGCGCGGTGTCACTGGGCCCGAGGAGCGGCGGCGCGGGCACCGCGGGCGGCCCTGTGTCCCGCGCGGCCTCGGCGGGCGCGCTGGTGCGGAAGGCGGCGGACTGTGTCCGGAGCAAGGACTTCCGGGATTACCCCATGAGGTGACGAGTGCCCCGAGCCGGACGCCGTGACCCACCGCGGGCTCCGGGGTCCGGGTCCGACGCCGTCGGGACGAGAGGGCGCGGGGCTGCGGTCAGCGGGGCGGGGGTCCAGGGCCGGCGGGGCGGGAGTCCGGGCGGCCGGGCGGGGCTGCCAGGGCAGCGGGACGGTGGCCGGGGCAGCGGCGCAGGGTCTTCCGGACAGCGAGGCGGCGGACGGCGGGGCTGGGGTCGCGGGGCAGCGGGGCGGGCCGAGCCCAGGCGGGAGGACCCCGGCCTCCGGCGCAGACGGGCGCGGAGAGCCCAGCGGGGACGATTTCCCTGCCGGGTCCCGCCGGGGCCCCTGAGAGGGGCGGGGGCCCCGCCTCGCTGCACCTGCCGGCAGGTGTGCGCCGGGGAGCGGCGGGCACGCCGCGCTGCGGGGCTGCGGGAGCGCGCGGCCCCTAATTGCGCGAGCGCCCGGGAAGCCGCGCTGCAGGTGCCCGAGCTCCTTTCCCGACAACGGCACTGAGCCCTGCCCGGTGACCTCGCCCTTTCGATTTCTCCTCTTAAGGACTTCAAGCCTGGGACGGAGTCAAACCTGAAGTGTTTTGTTTGATCTGACATCAAAGTAAAATAACGTGTCTCTAGGGGCGTACTTTTTCTTATTCTGTTTTCCATTAACCAACCCTTCCTTTCCAGTTAGAACCAGAGGGCACTGGCGGGCTGAAAGGCCTGAAAGACAGACTTTCTGTATTTTATTTTTACCTCTAATCTTGAGACGCCTGCTTTTTATTTCAAAATATTTAATAGAACAGTTTTATATGTAGTTTATTTAGGAGTATAACTTTTAGTCGTTCTTTGACTTTTGAAACCTAGGTAAGTGTAGGACAGCAAAATTTTTCAATAGATAACAGTTTGGCAAAGAGGTCAAGTGGTGACAGCTGAGGAGAAATAAACCCTAGTATAACCCTGAAAAGGGTGCAGTATGAAGGCAACTTCAGTTTACTAAATTTCATTTTAGTATAAAAGTGGTTAGTTTACTTTAATCTTCGATTTTATTGCAAGTACTGTTTATTTCTAATTTTGAAGAGCAGTACGGGAAGAAAAATTATTGTCTGCCATGTGATAGAGTAAATTTGGAAACAGAAGCTTCACACTTGACTTTCCAAAAATGAACTTTCTGTACTTAAATAGGACTGTGATTAATTAAAATAGATGTTTACTAATGGGGAGCAGCGCATCTGTCAGATTAATGTGCTGGAAAAATCTGAGCAAAGTCGTTATGTGAGAATGCGTCCCTAGTCCCTGAAGTTCAGGTTTTCTGTGGCTTTAAATATCACCTTGGGTTTTGGGGTTTGTTTTTTTTTTTAATTAATTTTTCTCCTTTGTATGAGCTTTCCTAACAGTTAAGTATAGCTAAGGTTAAAATTATATGATTATAATTAAGAAGAAGGTGATTACATCTTATCCGTAAATGAAATATTTTGATGATGACCTACCATTCTATTACATAGGAAGAATTTGTAAAATATATGTATTTTCAAGGAAGAGTTAGCCTTGCTTTTCTAAATTTATGTGTTTTTTTCTATGAGATTGGTTTCTGAGAGCCAGCCTTTCAGTTGAATACTTTGATACACATGGTCTAACCTTTTTTTCAAAGATTAGCTTCATGTAGCTTCAATATTTATATAGTTTCTTTGTCTAGAAGTATTACTTTAATTGAATTAAGCTCTGAATACATGAGGAAAAGAAGAGGATTGCAGTGCCAGGAAAGTGCTGCCTGGTTGGGCACTGGACTAGGATTCAGAGAATGACTGCTCACTGAGGGGTCCTGAGAAGTCAGTCCCCATGGGCTTTAGTTACCATGTCTCTGAAGTGGGTGTAATAATAATACCACATCTGGTTGGGTTGTTGAGAAAATTGAACTGCACGAGGGATGTGAAAGTACTTGGAGGCCCCAAATCACTGTATATTTCTATTATGTCCTGCTATTTTTGCAGCAGAAAAAAATTGGATTATTTGTCTTATTATTGAGTTGAAAGAGTTTATTATGCATCCTGTATACAAAGGCTTTATTAAACGTATTATCTGCAATTGTTCTGTCCCTGATTGTGGCTTGTCTTTTCATTTTCTTAATAATGCTTTTTGAAAAGCATATGCTTTTTTTTTTTTAGAAAGTTCAATTTATTGTTTCTTCCTCTTTTGTAGCCTATACTTTTGATGAGTTATTTAGAAATGATTACCAAATCCAAGGTTATGAGGATTTACTCTTATGTCTTCTTTGAAGAGTTTTAAGAGTTTCATTTATTGCAATTAGATACATTATCCATTTTGTTAATTTTTATATATGTTATGAAGTAAGGATCTAAGTCAGGGGTTGGCAGACTTTCTCTGTACGGGGCCATCGGGCTTTGTGGGCTGGACGGCATCTGTCCCAGCTCCTCACCTGTGCTGTTGTAGCGTGAAGCAGTCGTGGACAGTATGCGAACAGACAGACATGACTGTGTTTCGATAAAGTTTATTTGCAGAAGGAGGCAGCAGACTGGATTTACTTTATGGGGGTAGTTTGATGATCTGTGGTCTAAATATTACTTTTTGCAGGTAGATATCCAATTGCCCCAGCTCCATTTGCTGGAAAAGATTATCTTTTCCCTATTGAATTGCCTTAATTTCTTTGTTGAAAACCTATTGACCATAATGAAGCACTATTTCTGGACTCTCTGCTGTGTTCCATTGAGCTGCGTGTCTATCCTTTTGCCAGTACTACACTTTCTTGATAACTGTAGCTTTGTAGTAAGTTTTAAAATCAAGAAGTACAAGTTTCAACATTATTTTGACCATTCTAAATTGTTTGTATTTCCATATAGATTTTAGGATCAATCTATCAATTTCTGCAAAAATAAAACAAAACAAAAAACAAAACTGATCTAAGATTTTGTCAGAGATTAGTGAATGCCTCCGCCCACCTTCAGACCACAGGACAGGCTGGCACTCCAGAGAGACCCCCAAACTGCAGCCTATCCCTCTGTCTCCATTAGACTGATCTCCAAATTGTATTTTGATTGTTTAGAGTTTGGGGCTGTGAAATTAGAACTCATAAGTAGGTTCAAGCATTTATTCCAGGGCAAATGTGAGGTCCTCTGAACTTCTGTGCCCCTAACACTAAACCTAACCCTAAACCTAACTTAGTGAGTCTATAGATCAATTTGAGAGAATTTCCATTTTAACAATATGGGTTCTTCCAATTGATAAAATTGGAAACTATATCAATTTATTTAGATCCCCTTTAATTACTTTCTGTTAAGAAAACAATAACAAAAATACACATTATCACCTCAGTAGATGCAGAAAAATACATTTGACAAATCTAATATTCATTTATTCATTTACAATGAAACCTGTCAAAAACCTTGGAATAGAAGAGAAATTCATGAGCTGGATAAAAGCCCTCTTTAAAAAATCCTGTCTTCTAAAGCAGCATGGAGATTTTTAGAAACAAGGAGCCAGGGGCCCACTTCCTAAAAGAATGAATCAGAGCCTCTGGCCAGGACCCCACCTCAGCTAGTGGTCTCTAGTTAGGAAACACGGACAGCGAAGCACGCAAGGAAGGACTGGGACATCCCAGAAGCGGGGAGGAGGGGCAAAGGCCCACAAGGCTCAGTCTTGTTTGGTTACTGCCAGCAGGGACTCTTCCTGCAGGGTCAGGAGCTGTGGACTCAGTGACTCGGGGGTCCTCGATACATGTCCTTTTGTAACAGGCACAACTGTCCTGCTGTATATTGATTGCTAACATTTTAAAGTCATGATAGGTAGAGTCCACACATCTGAGGGAGGAGTCAACCCCCCACCCTTCTTATTTATGTCCACTTAAGCTCTAAGCATTTTGGCTACATTATCACATCCCAATCCTCACTGCTCTTCCAAGTCAGCAGGTCAGGCTGCATTATGCACTTTCAAAAGAGAAATCTTTTAATGCTTAGAGAAAGAAAATGTGTTGCCCCAGGGCCGCAGTCTGGGAGTCACGCTAAGACTGGCCCTAGGCTCTGAGGCAGGGAGGTCAATGGACTTTGCAGTTTCTTCATTCTCAGTTTGTCAGGGGAGGGAAGTACAAGGGGATTTAGAGGACAAAGCTTGCCCAAGATGTGTGCCTTTGCTAGGGCGTCCTGGAGAACTGGGGTGACTGGATGAAGTCAGAGCCACAACTGGAAAGCAGATCACCTGGTTCTAGACCCAGCCCTGCTGTGGTTCAGTGTGGTCCTGGGCGAGTCCCTCCCCCTTCTCCCACCCCAGACCCCCTTGTCCTTAATGCAGGAAGAACTGCGTGGATGACCTCTAAGGTGTAGGCCGGCTCCAGGATATAGATTCTTTCTGTTCATCCTCATTCTGTTTGGTTTCTATGGATTATGCTTTTGGAAAACAAATCAATTTGATTTCTTATTATAAATACTTCATTTTCCTTTATATAATTGCCAGTGAATATGAAGGACTTTATTTCCATGCCAAGCCACAGTGCCTGTTACTTGACCCCTCAAAGTGGCAACTTTAATCTCCTGATGACAGCTGTTAGAGACAAATGCAGAGGGTGTGGGAGGCACCAAGCCAGACAGTATCAGGACATCACCCCAGTCCCCAACTAGGCTTTGAATCATCTTTGAGTCATCTTTTGAGTGGGTTTCCAATGGTCTAAGTCAGCCCATGGACTCAACACCCCATAATAATAATGTTCATTAAGCATTTATTATGTGCCAGGCACTATTCTCCATGCTTTTCATACATTTGTTAATTTAATCATTATAACAACTCTATTAAGTTATTGTTATTCTCATTTCAAACATGAGGCAAATTAGGCACAGACAGGGTAGGTAACTTGTCCCAGACCACACAGCAAGTGGTAGGGCTGGGATTCAAACCCAGCTGGTTTATCACAACATGTTGGCACACCTCAAAATCAATAAAATCAGGAAATTTTACTATGGCATGAGTGTGTTGCCACTGTGCTTAGATAATATTTCGAAGTGTTAACTGTGGTTTCTTTTTCCTCCTTTGATTCTTGTATTTCTTTGGGCCCCCTGGCCCTTTTCATATTCTAGCAGACATAGCATGTGGGATGTTTTGCCTCAGAAGAGGAATAATGAGTCAGGATGATAGAGGAAAATGGGAAAGTGAGACTTTTCCTGACTTCTGAGTTGAGGACCCAGAGGTAATGGGGAGGATTTTAGCAGAAGCAATCAATTTGGGAGAATGTTCCGTGTCAGAGCAAGGCTTGGAACCCAGAGCTAGACGACGCCCGTGGTTACCAGTAAGAAACTGGAGAGGAAGCAAAGAGCATTAAGATGCAGATGTGTCCGCGGACAGTGCTCCATCCCATGCCTGGTAAAATGGGGGTGACAGAGCCAGGTAGGTTCAGAAAATCTGACAGCAATGAAGATATGGCAACAACTGAAGTGGAAATGTCTGAGTGGGGTGTGCAGGCAGGCAGGGGTCGGTGAGATCAGCAAGTGCCCGTGGCCCAGCAGAGCAGGCAGGCGCCTGTGTGTGCAAGGGCAGCCCTGAAGGAAAGGGTGAGTTATCCAGCCTGAGGAACCCCTCGTGCAGGGACAGGAGAAAGTCAGAGGAACCATGAGCTGACTGAGAGTGTTTCCACCAGTCAGGGGAACCAAGACTTAGAGTAAAGATTAGTTACAAAAAGATTGTTACTTTTTTTTTTTTGCATGTGGGATTTTGTGGATTGAAATTTGTACCCTTTATTTTAAATAGGATTTTAAAACATGAAATATGGATCCCATTTTCAAGTTACTCCCAATCTAGGCAGGAAACAACTGTGCCATAAGGGCCAGAGCCCTGGGTGTGCAAGGTCACAAGGCCTGACCTCAAGACCAGTTCCCCTACTTTCCAAAATGATCTAAGCTTTGGGGTCCTTCATCTGTAAAATGGGCACATGGCAGTAACTCACCAGGTACTGGGTATATTAAGTGAAAGGCATGCGAAGGACAGCAGGAAACTCTGTTTGAATTGGGGCAGGCTTTGACACTTTGTAAGTGGAGTTTTCTTTCTCTTTTTAGAAAATTAAATAAAATAATGTCCATAAAGCTCTTGTTGCAAAGTAGAACTTTAATAAATGTTAATTGCCTTCTCTTAAAAAAAAAAACCACAATCTTTTGCCCTTGATAGCAGACACTATAAATGCTCCCACTCAAATTCCCTTCATTGGGTCTGTGAATCTTCCTCAGTTTCTGTGTACTTTGCTTTTAAAGGCTTGCATCTATGATCTTCAGAAGGCTGCTCCGGGCCGCTAGAGCCATTTCCTCTCCAAGCTACTCACCGCTGCAAAGCGGGAGGTGCCCAGGAGTTGATGTCCACCACTCTCCACACTCACATATGCACTTGCACACACACAGGCAGCCAGCAGCTAGTGACTGACTTGTGCAGGAGATGCACACTCTGAGATGTAATGTACACTTCAGAGCTACCCCAAAAATTGGGCTGAGGTTGGAATCACTTCAAAACTCACCCTTGCTTGACTCCTTCCTCTCCCCTGTTCTCCTACCCCTCCCACCTCCCACACTTTTCTCTCCTAATAAGTCACTTGCACACAAACCCCCACCTGAGGCACGCTTCTAGGGAACCAGGCTAAGACACTCAGGGCTATGGACTGAATGTCTGTGTCCCCCCACATGTGAGATTTATTTGTTGAAACTGTAACCCCTAGGGGAACTGTATTAGGAGATGGAACCTTTGGGAAATGCTCAGGTCATGAGGGTGGAGCCCTCATGAATGGGGTTAGTGCCCCTATATAAGGGATCCCAGAGCACCCCCTCACCCCTCCCACCGGGTAAGGACACTCCAAGAAGACAGCCATCTGTGAACCAGGCGGCAGATCGTCACCAGACACAGAATCTACCAGTGACTTGATCTTGAACTTCCCAGCCTCCAGAACTGTGAGAAGTAAATGTTTGTTGTTTACAGTACCCAACTTCCAGTAGGTTGGCTCTCTAAGCTGTGCTGCCTGAACATCATGGAAGTCTGCTGAATCCTTCATGGTGCAGCGGAGCTGAGTTCTGCACCCCAGCTGTCGAGTGGCATGGGGGAGGTGGCAGGTGGAGATGCCTACCGCTGGGCAAGACAGAGTAGGGGGAGGAGAGACCAGAACCAAGGAGGTTTGCTGACAGAAATCCATCCCTCCCTCTCCATGCCTCCTGACACCAAATTTTAAACCCCTTCATGGAAACTGGAGGGGAGCCATTCCTGGTTTTTGTAGAGAGGTGACGTGGTTCACCATTTGCTTCAGGAAGTTGGCTTTGGGGGTAACATGATGACTCTATTGGAAATACCAGAGGCAAAAGAAAGGAAGGCCTGTTGAAAGACTGTTGCAGCAATACTGAAGAGAGATGACAAAGGGTAGCCACAGTAGGGATAAACAGTACTGAACTGTGATGAGATTAATGAAAAGGGCAGGATAAACAGAACCTGGAAATCCATCACATGACTGGAGACCAGGGATAAGCGGGTTGGACCATGCCTGTGCTGCTGGGTATATGAAGGAGGGAAAGAGGATAATGAGCAAGTTTGGGACAGAAGATAATTCATGGATGTGTTGTATTAACTGGATAGTGAGATATCCAGCTGTGTCAGCTATTGCCACAATAATGCTGTGTAACAAGCCACCCCTAAACTCAGTTACTTAAATCAATTGTCATTTATTCTTCATCACGTTTGCAGGTTAACCAGATGTCAGCTGTGGATCTAGACTGAGCTGTTCCATGTTTGTCTTATCCTTGGACCAGTGCTCTATCCAAGGTATATTCTCATGGCAATGACAGAAGCCTACGAGGGCAAGCGGAAATACATAAGCATGTGTCAAGTCTCTGTTTGTCCTACATCTGCTAACAGCCATTAGCTAAAATAAGTTTCACGGTTGAGCCCAGAATCGGGGGGCAAGAGGAAGGGAGAAAGGAGAAAATAACCACCAAACAATAATCAAATCCAGCCATGAGCAAATTGTAATCTGTAGGTCAAATCCAGACTATTGTCTGTTTTTATAAATAAAGTTTTATTGCAATGCAGTCATGTCCATTTGTTTCTGTTGCCTCTGGGTGCTTTCACGCTACTAGGGCAGAGCTGAGTAGTGCAACAGAGAGACTTGGGTTGTTCTAGAAGTGTACATCAACAGGAATCATACTGTCTGGATTCTTTCATTCAGCATGATTATTTTGCGGTCATCCATGTTGTATTAGTGGTTTTTCCTCTTTAATTGTTGGGTAGCATTCTAGTGTATGGTTATCGTACAATTTGTTCATCCAGTCACCTGTTAATGGACATTGGGGCTGCTTCCACTTTTTGGCTATCACAAGTAAAGCTCTGTGAGCATGCAGACAGAACACTTGTGTGCACATGCGCTTTCATGTCTCTCTCAAATTAGAATGACTGGATCATATTTTATTACATTTTTCTCCTTCATCCCTAATCTTTACTCTTGCTCTCCCTTAAGCACCCACTCTGATATGTTCCTTTAACCATGAACATATCCTCTTAAAATGCTCAGAGCTGGGGTGTGTGTGTGTGTGTGTGTGTGTGGCAGCGGGGGTGATTAACTTGCATACACAGTACTAGGCTGTAAATCTAGCTCTGTTTCTTACTTGTTTCACTTGACCTTACTCTTTGAGCTCCACTCTGCATACTCTGCAATCGAAAGTTTGTTGCTTCTAACTGCTGCGCACACTCACAATGTGTCCCCACCACTTTACTTATCCCTGCCTTTGATGAACACCAAGGTTGCCCCCAATGCAGCACTCCCATAAATAAATAACGCCGTGCTGAACATGCCATTCCTTCCAGTCCCCTTGCCGGTCTGCACAAGCACTGAGAGCCGGGTCTCTGGGACCCAAGCTGTGCACTTACTTTATGTACTCAGGGCTGCTGGCCTGACTGCTTCCTCACTGCCTGAACCAACCAGTTACCTGCCTGGGCTCCAGCAGTGCTCCAGCCCCTACCTCCCCACATCCTGGCCCACACTGGGTACCTACCCACTTTGCAGATCTTTGCCATTATGATGGGTGTCGAGTAATACCATGTTTCAGCATCTGCTTATCTTATTACTAATGAGATTGAGTATCTTTTCAAATACCCATTGGCTCTTAGGACTTCTCTTTCTGGGAATTACCATTTTATATTCTTTGCCTGTCAGACTTTGTTCTTCCTGACTTGTCCTTACTGTCCTTGCTGTCCTTACTTAACTTTCATAAAGTAAAGTGCACAGATCTTTAGTGTGGAACTTGACTACTTCTTACACATGTTTACATCAGTGTAAACACTGCCCAGATCAAGACTTAGAGCATTCCCAGCCTTCACAAAGGCTCCCTGTGTTCCCCTGGTCAGGTATCTCTTAAGGTAGGAACTATTCTGATCTCTATCACCTTAGGTCAGTTTTCCTGTCCCAAAATTTCATATCAGTGGAATTAAATAATATGTACTTTTTTCTCTGAATAGTGTCTGTAAGACCCATCTATGTTGTTTGCAGCATTAAGTCAGTCTTTTTTATTGCTGCATGATATTCCACCGTGTGCTTATGCCACAATTATTTTCCCTTTTGCTTGATGATGGACATTGGGGTTGTTTCCAGTTTGGGGTTATTATATATGAATAAAGCTTCTATAAACATTCTTGAACATGCCTTTTGTTGGATATAAGCACTCAGTGTAGTTGGGGGTGGAAGTGTTGCATCATGGGGATTTTTGCAGGTTTAGCTTTAATGGACACTTGCAAACATTTTCTAAAGTGTTCATACCAATTTACACTCCTACCAGTAGTGTATGAAAATTCCAGTTGCTCCTCATCCCTGACAATACTTGATATTTTCAGTTTTTTTTAATTGTAGCCATTCTGGTGGGTTTTGTAAGAGATCTATGTATTCTAAGAGGTTCACTTCTCTAGGATTTTTTATACTGTATTGTAAAGGTAATTTCACCTGTCTGTTATCTTAGTCTATCGTGTACATATCTGTCTCCTCATCTGTAAATGGGAATAACACTAAGTACCTTCAAAACCTGGCAAGAAATGGGTGCTCGGTTCATGTCACTGTCCCCACCATCAGACTGGTGCTCCTCCAGGGCACGGACTGGCTCTTAGCTTGTGTAGCAACCAGGGCCCAGCTCTGTGCCAGCAAGGAGAGGTTTTTCAGTAAAGTTTGTTGACTGAGTAAATGACAGCGCCTCCCAGACGCAATCTCCAGGCTGCAGCTTAAGGATCTGAGGGAGGGAATGAGGGGCTGTGGCAGTGAAGCAGGAGAAGCACTTCCCTGCGGGGGAGCAGCAGGATCCGGCTGGTGGGGAGAGCCTCCTCCCCCAGGCCTCTGGCGCGGGACCTCGGGAGTGGGGATGCGGGCGGGTGGGAGCCCGGGCCAGGAGGCGGTAGCTTTTCCTCTTGAGCACTCGCTGCCCTGGTGGGCCGTGCGGAGCTGGCCAGCTGCTTTCTGTCCCTCTGCCACTCCCTTTCCCCCCCCGAAACGCTCTGCCCAGAGGAGGAGGAGCAGATGGAGCAGCAGGAAGAGCAGGCCGAGCCGGAGGAGGAGGGCGCTAGCGTCCCCCCCCCGCGCGGCCGCCGGAGCCTCCCTTGGGCTCCCACTGCCCTGGTTCGGCCCGGCCGGACCCGGCCCCGCCGCCGCCGGCAGCCGGACGGGGGCGCCGCGGCCCCTCGCCGCCCAGGCGCTCGGCCACCCGGCGTCGCGGCCGCCGCCCCCTCTGCCCGCAGAGCGGGCCGCAGCCAGGCTGGGCAGCCACCGGGGCGCCCCGCCGCGGGCATCGCCCTCCCCGGGCAAACAGCCCTTCTCAGCCAGGGGTTCGCCACGCCCCCACGGAGCACTTCCAGCCTCGCAATTAGAGTCTAGTCCACCCCTCCCTTTACGCACTAGGGCAGAAGGGGAAGCAACTGGTCAAAGTGGCGTGGTGGACTAGGGATGGAGTCAGCCCTAGGCTCTAACCCCAAACCCCGGTCCTCCCTTGCCTCTGCCCTGTGTCCAACACAGGCATTTCAGTCAATTATGCCTCCCAAGTCCCTTTGGACTCCCCAGGCTCCCCTGGGTCTGCATGCTCTGAGTCAAAGACAGGTCCTGTGTATCACCCAGGGCTGGCAGCCCCCATCATAGGCCTCCTGCCTTCCCTCTTGTCCCCCTAACATCCCATCCCCCATCCAGCAGCCAAAGTGATCTTTTAGAACATGAATCTGACCACCACAATGCCCTGTTTAAAAGTGACGTCTTCCAGCACACTGGGAACACAGGTGAGAGCCAGTCCCACTGCCCCAGGCCCCTGCCTTTACTCCTCTCCTCCCACTAAGCTCGGCCCCTGGTCTGAGCTCAAACCTGCCAAGTTCATTTCCACCCCAGAGTCTTTGCACTTGCTGTTCCCTCTTCCCCACTTTTTCCCTAGGGGTTCTTAACCAGCGGGTCCATAGGATGAGGTGGATTTCCATTTCACCGAATTTAATTAATTTTCCTATGAAACACTTTGCATATTATTTTATGCATCTAAAAACATCATTTGGGGAAGAAGTCCTAAGGCTTTGCCAGACTGTCCCAGCACCTGTGCCACAGAAGAGGGTAGGATTCCCCAGACCTTTGCATGTCTGGCTCTTCCTTGTCCTTCAGGTCCCAGCTCAATGTCACCCTCAGGGAGGCCTTCCTTGGCCATGCCAGCTACAGGTGCCCCCTTCCTCATCTGCTCATTGCTTAGCACAGTGGTTCTCAAAGTGTGGTCCCTGGACTTGCAGCATCAGCATCACTCAGGAATTCATTCAAAATGCATGTTCTTAGGACCCATCACAGACCTACTGAGTCAGAAACTCTGGGGATGGGGCCTGGCACTCTGTTTTAACAATCCCTCCAAGATGATCTGGATATTGGATTTTCAAGTGTGGACGCCACTGGCCCAGCCTATTATCCCTGTGCCCTCACAGTCTTCATCATCCAGCCAAGGAAAGTTGGAACCTGGGGGCCTGAAAAGAGGAAGGCCAATGTGGCCAAAGGTGGAAGGCTGAGTAAAAAGGTGGAACTGCATTAGACCTGAAGCCCACAGAGGGTCAAGCCATCTTGGGGAAGGGGCAGTTTTATTTCAGCTCGAGTAGGGCTTGGGGGGTCTGGTTTCTGTCTCTTGTTGGCTGGCCCAGGTCAGCATCGAGCTGGAGAGAGAAGAGGTCCACATTCCTGTGTTTTGCTCATGACAGGAGAGGAGTTTGCACTCCCTTGGGCACTTGTCCCTCTGCCCTTCTCTGAACATTACCCAGTGTCCCTGAAGTCCCATTTGGAACCAGCCACAGTCACTGCCAACTCATACCACTCTAGTCTCCTGGCCTCTGCCCCATTGGCCACAGGAAGTTCCAGGGCAGTCCCAGGGCCCTCCCATCCTGAGCTGTTTCCTGTGTGTTTTCCACGAGGGTCAGATGCTTCTGCAGCCTGAGTCTGAGCCTGTTCTTCAGACTGGAGGGCTGGTCTCTCTTTGCCAGTCCCTGGGAACTGCCTGTTGCTTCCAACAGACCCACTAGGTGCAGCCTGCAGCCTCTGGCTTTGATGTTGTAAAAGGGGACTTATGGCCCTGTTCCTCTTGGCCCCTGGTCCCTGGCCTCTGTGCAGTTCCCAGGCCCTCAGGGGAAACCAGACACGTTTAATTGACTTCCCCAATCTGATGATAGAGTATCAGGCATCAATAGACCACAGGCAAGCCATTTTCATCCATGATTTCAGACAGCAGCAGAAGCCCAGGCTGCCACCACAGTCCTGCCACGCCATCTCAGGGGATGAGCGCACCCCTGTCTGCTAGCACAGTGGCATTTGCTGTGGCCAGGCCATCTGATTCAGGACTGTCCAGGGAAGGGTCTAAGAAGCGGGGGTGTAAGCGATTACAGCAGTGTGGCTGAACCAGAGCCTGCTGGAGGCCAGCCTGGAGTCAGGGGACCTGGGCATTCTCCCAGCTCAGCCTCTTCCTAGCTGAGGACACCAGGCAGATGACTTGTCCAATCTATGCCTCAGTTTCCCTGCCTGCCAAGAAGTAGATGACAGTGCTGGCTCTGGAATTCTACAGTGAAGCCCGAGTGTTTACTTCCACCCTGTCTTAATTGGAGTCTTGAGCCTTGCTAGCTGCCACCATGATAAGAGTCACCAGCTTGGTAACATTCAGGGGCCCAGGGTATGGTTCCAGCTTCCCCACTTGCAGGACCTTCCTGAACTTTGGCCAACACTCTGGGCACAGGGCTGGGAGGACATCTCCCAGGTGTTCAGGGCACCTCACAGGCATACGCCTGCACGCCGGGTCCAGTGTAGGCAAGCGCAGATGGAGGAGACGGCGAAGCAGCCAGGATGCTGCGGGCACTTGCCCTGCCAGCCCCCGCCAGACCCCTGCACTGGGTCTTTCACTCAGCACTGCCTGTCTGGGCTGCACATCGCCCCTCCCCCACCAGCCTGTGAGTTTGGAGGCAGGAAGCGGATCCCATCACCTCTGTGTCTGTAGGACCTAGTGGGAGCTTAATGAACAGTCATGGAACAAATGAATGAATAAGCAAATGAATGGATGGTTGGTTGGATGTGTGGATGAATGAAAGAAGGCAACCCACGAGAGGCAGGCTTGCCTGATACCCTGTGTGCATGTGTGTGTCGCTGCTCAGTGGGGGAGGAGACAGGATTAGTCACAGCCAGCTAGGAGGGGACTTGATGGCTCTGTGTGGAAACCTTCCCCCTCAGTCATGGTCTGCAGACTCAAGAACAGGGAGAAGATTTCCTCTATGAGAAAAACCACAGAATCATGGAATGTTGGCTCCAAGCGAAAACCTCAGATCACTTGATCCGCAGCCCTCCAGTGGGGAAGCAGAAAGGCCCGACAGGTTCAGTTCCTGCCTGTGCACTGAGCTCATCATGGGAACTGTTGTTTTTTCCGTGAAACATGAGCTGTGAGCAGGGGAGAAGGGGCACCGGGAGGATTCAGTATTAAAAAGACAACTGTTATTACAGAGAAAGCCTGTGCCTTCCTAGGGGCCGGACCAGCCCAGGGCAGGGGGCTCACAAAGCAAAGGGGGCTTGCCAAGCTCCAGGGGTGCCAGCTCACCTGGGCTGGACCATAGGCATTATGTAACAAGTAAGAGGCTCCAAGAAACACCGAAACTGGCCTGGCGTTCATTCTGGAACTGTGGTTTCTTGCTATTTCCTTATTATAGAGGGATGTTTTGCTGACCATAGGGTTTTCTGCAGTTTCCACCCAATTGCTATTAAAGAGAAGCAGGAGACAAAATATAAAATCCTTCCCTGAGGTTGCCAGAAATCTCCCAGTTTTGAAGAAGGAAGGGCTTAAGCTCTATCCCATGGCCCCTAGAGGCCTGATGCACCTGAGACAGCGGGAGCTGATCCCAAGGTGAGATCTGCTGCTCAGATGGGCTGCCCCCCTAGGGTCCTGGCAGGGATCGGGGTGCTGAGCTCTTCTGCTGTGGCCGCGGTGGCCAGTCTGGGCTTGCACAGCTCCAAGAGGAGGGATGGTGAAAGGACCGGCAGAGCAGCGCAGGAGCCTTAGAGGCCTGGAGGAAGGAGCTCCAGGCAGAAGGTTTAAGCCAGCTTTGGAGAGGTTGATACAGGCCCTGATAATATTCATCATTGAAATTCTCCTCTTTGTCTTAATGCCGTGTCTCCAGAAAGCCCCGCTTAGGGAAGAAGGACAGATGCCTTTAATGCATCCCTCTGGGGTGAGCACCTTGGGAAGCAAAGAATCCCTGACAGGGGTGGAGGGTGGGTCAGGAAAGTTCTAGAGCACAGGGCCTCCATAGGAGGGCAAGCCTGGAGGACATCAGTTCTCAGGGTCCAGAGAAGGTGAGGGATGGGTGCCAAGGGCCTGCCTGGACCTCAGCCTAAGGATGGGAGCAGAAAGACCTCATGGGAATATGCCCTCACTCTGGGTCCAGAGTGAGTGTAGGGTGTTCTCACATCTGCCCCTTCCAAGCCCACCCTTGGGCCCCCAGGACCCCTCCCCTGCACGTGTGGGAGGCAGCACAGACAGTGTGATGATCGTCAGCCGCTGCCATCAAGGTCAGCGCTGCCCCTGATAACCTGTGTGACTTCTCTCTGCCTCTGTCAGTGCATCTGTGAAATGGAAACAACACTGGGCACCTCCAAGCCTGGGCTGATGTGAGAACTGAGACAAAGCAGCAAAGGCAAGCAACACCCATGTCCAGGCCCGGGCCCATGTCCAGGGCTTGATAAATGTGAGCTGTTAGGATGCTAACCAGCGCTTCTGGGGCTGAATGAGGACAAGCATGGCCCATTGAGCTGACATCTCTGGAGCTGCTTCTTCTGCCAGCAGCGTGTCAGGCACAGCATGGGGGTGAGGCAGGGCACTGCGGGGTGAGTGAGAAAAGAGCTGTGCCTCTCAGGGTTTACTGCAAAGAATGGGCCTCATGGAAGGACAGCTGTGCTAACAGAGGCAGGAGGCGGAGTTCAGGGAATGCTGCCTACAGGGGGCGCTGGTGTCTCAGGGGGACTTGGTTCAGCGACCACAGGAAGCAGGGTCATGACAGCCAGCATCATCCCAGGCCACGTGCAGGACCCCATGGAGATGAGCAGCCCCAGCTCTGTCAACCCCTGGTCCTTGCAAGGGCTGCTGAGATTCAGTTGCCACATGGATGAATCTCGGGGACTCTGGTTGATGGGAGGAACTGGTTCCAATGTCCTTGCTCTCTTCTGGGTGACTCCTCTGAAGCTTTGTGTGAGCTTCCAAACCCCTGTGCTCCACAAGTGCCTCATCTTTAAGCTTCTACACACTTCACATCACAGTCACTGGGCACTGAGTTTTGGTGCCTCCACTGGCCTGAGTTCCCTGAGGGCAGGGATTCTGTTGTCCCCGAGCCCAGCTTAGCCTCTCAGTGCACCAGCTCAGTAGGGGCACCCACCTAAGAATTTTCTGAAAAAAGTTGGAATTTTGATATTTCTTTAAAAAGCATCCAAGTCAGAGGTGGAACACCTTCTTCTGTGCAGCAGTGCAGGGCCGAGGGCAACTCCACCAGCTCCGGACCAAGTTGATTCCGAGCTTGAAACCCATTTCCACCACTGATCAGCTGTGTGACCTTGAGCAAGTCATGTGACCTTGGGCACCCCGAATGACCCCTGCAAGCCTTGATTCCTCCTCTCTAATGTGGGAATAATAATGCTTAGTCACCAAGACCCAGGCACTGTTCTAACTGCTCTGCAAACATCACCTCATTTCATCCTTGCCACAACCCTATGAGTTGGTTCTTTTGTTACCCTCTTTTACAGGTGAGGAAACTGAGGCACAGAGAGATAAGAAGCTTCCCTGGTGGGGCCAGGATTTCAATTTTCATCCAGCTGACCCCAGAGCTCCCTCACCCCTCCCTGTAGTGCCACCCAGAAGGGGTGCATAACACACACACCCCGGGCTCAGAGCCTGACACCTGGCGCTGCCCCTGCCGTCCTCAGTTCCCTCCCCGTGAATGGCTGGAGGGAATAGAGGCAGTCTGGCCACAGGGGCCATTTGGCTCTTGTTTGCGCTTTAAAATCTCTTCCCAAGTTTGCAGCCGGCCTGGGTTTCACGTCCTTTGCCTCCTGCAGCCCCTTCTCCCCCACCCCAACCCACCCCACACCCCCCCTTCCAAAAAAAATCCAGCCTCTGCTACTTGGTAGCATCAAAATAATTAAATTTTAAACATCCGTATTTGGCGCAAGCTCAGCCCTGTAAGAGGGGCCTGGCTAAACCATGTTCCAGAAAGAAAAAATTAAAAAACCTAATAGACTAGCTTGTTTATTTGTTTTAATGAAAAGACTCAGAGACTAAAATAGCTGGGGGTGGGCGAGGAGGGTGATTTGGGGCCAACAGGGTAGTAGAGTCACTCTGCAGAGAGAATCCCAGGGGGGCCGTGGGGACAGTCAGGGATAAACCCATCCATGCTTCGTCCAGGGTGCGGGTCTTTAAGTGGAGCCCTGGGCGCCTCTGCGTGAACGTGGGGCGAGGCGGCCCCGGTCCTCGGCTGCCCGGCCCTCGGCGGCGGCTCTGCGGTGCGTCTGCTCGCGCAGCCATGGCCGGCCGGCGGGCGGCCCCCGTGCTCGTGCTCGTGCTCGTGCTCCCTCCGCCGCTTCCCTTAAACAAACTCCAGAAGCAACGCTCACCCTGGGAGTG
Source organism: Camelus ferus (assembly GCF_009834535.1). Taxonomy (NCBI): domain Eukaryota; kingdom Metazoa; phylum Chordata; class Mammalia; order Artiodactyla; family Camelidae; genus Camelus; species Camelus ferus. The sequence continues at coordinate 123,831 of NW_022589674.1, read as the reverse complement.
GGGCTTGCGCAAGAGTGGATGGAGCCCAGGCTGTGGCCCAGGACTTTCCAAGGCCCCCCGACAAGGATCGCCCTCCTGGGCCGCCTCTGAAGGGCTCCAGAGCGGCTGCGGTGGGACCCGAGATAAGGCTGGGCCCCTCGGTCCCTCGGTTCCCTGCCCTGAAGGGACTCGCTTTGCTCCTTGCCCCCTGACTCAGCGCACTTTCCGCTGCAGGGACACAGAGCCCACCGCGGAAGGTCGTGAGAGCTCAGTCCTGGCAGCCAGGGGACAGGCGAGTGTCAGTTTGCTCAGCCTTCCCTCCACCCGCTCAGCCCCCCGCACGCCCGGCTCCCGCTGCGTGCTGGGCACCGCTTCCGTACCCACGAGCACAAGAGCTAAATCTACTGGGCGTTTACTGCGCGCCTGGCCCCGTGCTGAGCACCCACGTACTTTTTTCTTTAATCCTCACAACAGCTCTGAGTGTATTTTCCCTACTTTATTATTCCCATTTTACAGATGAGAAAACAGACTCTGGGAGGACAAGTTTCTGCAGTCAGTCAAGAGCAGGCTGGGACTCCAACCCAGGCGTGTTTGATCTTAAAGCCCATGCGCCTCACCACTAAGCACCCCCCCCCCGTGGTGCACTAAACACCAAACAGTGGGCCACAAAGAACTTAGAAGGGATGATCTCTGAGTTCAGTCTTCTTTTTCAAAAAGGTAAAAGTTAGCCAGATGGTGGAAGCATGTCTGTTCACTGACTAAGCTGAGCGAATCTTCAGGATGGGAAGAGGTGAGAGAGAGTGTGTGTGTGTGGCCGCGCACGCATGTTCAGTCTGCTGGTTTAGGGAACAGGCTTGGCACTAGAGACTTCAGCAGGTATCAGGGCCACACTATTGGTGTTTTCAGCTACTGACCTTGATAATTTAATTGCTCTCCATATTTAACTGAGAACCTATGTTAGTGATGTCTTACACGTCGCTGTAGTCTTTTGGGTGTCAAACGTCATTTGGTCTCCACCATGATGTGACCCAGACAAATTCAGTTTTTCAGATGGGGAAATTGAGGCTAAGGAGATTAAGACGCTTGCCACCATGCATGTCACTAACTTGACTCCTTGGACTTAGAGACTCTCAGGATGGGACAGGCCTCCGAAGAGCATCTACTGCAGCCATCCATCCACTGCGACCCCCCTCCAACATCCTTCCAAAGTGGCTGCCGTACCTTTTGTGTGAACATATTTAATGGAAGAATGCGCATTATCTTCCAAAACACATCATCCATCCTCAGAGAGATCTCTCAATCGCTGACAAGTTCCTCCCTATTTTGAGGGTAACTCTGTCTCCAGGTCCTTAAACTCCATCACTTCAGCTCCCTTTGGGGGCCCTAAAGGGCAGCATCACTCTCTCCAGGGGCCAGCCCTTCAAAAAGTCAGAAATGATCCTCCAGTCTCAGCCAGGAGGCCTCGACCATACCATGAGGTTGCTCATGGAGACCTCTGTCCCGCTGCCCTGCCCCTCTGGGCCTGACCCTCATGTCTGTCCTGGCATCAGGCCAACACAAGTCTGCTCTCAACACTCAAGGGGGGCCCTGTTTGCAGAGAGCTTCTGCCTCGTGGCCTGGCCCCAGGCACATTTGCTCAACCCGGTCTGCGGACTTGCTCCGGCCTGTGTGGTCCTCCCCCTTGTGTCAACTTTGCAGCCACTCTGCTCTCCTCCCCCTCTCCCTGTGCTATTGAGAGAGGGCTAGGGACGAAGCAGCAGCAAAATGCCCTACTGCTCAGGCCTGCAGCCCACTGGTGTGAGCCCTCCCAGGCCGTGTGGCCCCCTGACTCACCGGGGCCCACCTTGGGTAAGTGTCCCGTGCTGGGAGACCACAGGCTGTCCTTTCAGAGTGCACATTTCCATGAGGCCCAGGCTGGTTCCCAGAACAGCAATAAAGGAAGGACCCACACATTCCCTCAGCCCCCCTTGCTAAGCCAGTGTTGACAGAAGGGCCACGTGACACCGAGTGAGGGAGGTGGGGGCCTGGAATGAGTGGCAGTGGGAGAAGGAGCAGAGGACACGGTCCTTTGCTGGCCATCACCTGGGACAACACCAGGCACTGTCCACATACCCCTTCCTCTGCTGCCCATTGTGGGACCATGAGTTTCCAACCGAAGCTTGAGCTGTTGGGCTGAATCCAGTTCGGCCCTGCAGCCAGTAAGGGCCTGTCCTGGGGAAAATGTCTCTGGCTTGGGCTCAGGAGGCAGCAGGTAAAGACACCCTGCCTGTCACCTTCCTCTGCCTCGTTCATCTGCCCAGCCCCTTGGTCAGACCGCGGTGGTGGAGGGCGGCCTTTACACCCCGAACCCCCCAGCCCTCCTGTTCCCTTGGCTGGCTGTGTTTGTCTTGGTGGCCTTCACCTGGGCTTTTTAAAACAGATTCTCTTTCCTTTGTTTTTCCCCGGCAGCTGGCCCCTGAGGTGCAACACACAGAGCAAGTCTTGTTTGCAAGGAGCTACAGAACCCTGCTTTACCTGGCAGCCCACCCATGTCACCTACTTCTCTCTGGGGCCACAGAGAGAAGCCATGGATGGAGATAAGTGAGGATCAAGATCTGGGACCAGAAAGCCAGGCTGGGGGACAGGGGGGCTGAAGTTAGTCAGTGCAGGAAGAGCCGGGCCAGCGCAGAGCTGGCACTCGGCACCCTTACACTGAGATGTGTCGGAGGAAAATGGGGATCAAATGGAGAAATTCAAGTCCCCAAACCAGTCTAGAGGGAGACCCTAGGAAGAGGGGACCTACCTTCAAGTCACCCCTTGTTATCTGTAAGGGCCCCCGGGCCCTGCTCCTAACCTGCGATGTAGGCACGGTAGTACTCTCCTCGCTCCAAGGTAAGCAACTGGACTTCTTGAGCTGTTTTCCGGTTTGCAGTCGCTGCATCTCGGCTGGGTCACCACCTCTCACCCCCCACTGCATCCCTGCGGGGCCCCCGGTCCTTGCTGAGCCTCTGGCTGAAAGCGCCGACGCCCCAGTCGCCCCCTCGCAGCCTCGCGGCCGCCGGCCCTACTTCTGCCCAGAGAGTCCTGGCTCCCTGCCGCTTCCCACGGAGCTGCCTCCATCCTCCTCCTGCCACACTGCCCCTCTCTTCTCTTGGCCAGCTCTAACCGACCTTGTCTATCTCTTGCCACTTGCTCGATCTGCAGTAAATTCTCATTATCTGAGGTAGTTATATTCTGCAAAGTCACCACTTACACTGAATTAGCGAACACAGAACCATTGCTCCTATGGGGGGATATGGGCTTAGGCTCTTGCCAGCCTCTGGTCGCAACATTTTTATCGACCATCAATACATAACCTTGTTGTATGTGGGTTTCTGTTTAAGTGCACCTTGTTTAATAGATATGGTTGACTCATTAATGTGTTGCATTCAGTCAACAGCGCTAGGACTCAGGCCTGATCTAAGTGGCTCACACAGCATTCTTGCTCTCAGGAACCCCACACAGCACTTCAGCGCGATGCTTGGGGGCCATTCTGAACAGCCCAGTCACTCACACAAAGCACAAATAAGCAAAAAATGAGACACTAACTAGACTGGAAGAGGACACATATTTACAGTATGAGAGCTGAGACAAGAGGGCAGGGCACCGCCTTGTCCAACCTCAGAGTTCAAAGTCTCCACTGATCCGTGCATGTCCGTGAGTGACTGGGCCACAGAGCTGGTTTTGAATTACATATAAATTTTAACAAGTAGTAAATTTGAAAAAAAAACATCATCCATGAATAACGAGGGTCACTGTAGCCCCGCTTCTGCTCTCCCCCTCTTCCTTCACCAAATCCTTCTGGATCCTCTCTGCCACGTCCTCCCTTAGTCCTGTCCTCACTTGTTCACACAACAAACACATATCAAGCATGAAGTATGTATCCGGCACCGTGTCCCCCTGGGCTCAACACTGTCTGCTCCCTGAGTGTCACCCATCTGTGCCTGCCTCTGCTGGAAACCCTCCCCTCCCCGCAGGGCAGAGAGCACGATGTCCCTGCTCCCTGCTATGTCAGGCCTAGCATGCCAGGGGCTATTTATTTGCTAGATAGACAAACAAACTCATCAATCAGTGTCCTATATTTGTTACTGCACAGGAACAAACTATTGAGCCCAACACAATTTTAAAATATTTCAAGCCAACTCCATGATTATATTTAACAACAGACACCTCTAGGGACCTGTCTGGAAGCAGCCCCTAAAATTATAAGCACTTCTTCAGGGATAAGTTATCTGCTGGTCCTCAATCCCCAAATTTTCCTCAGGAAAGGGTCCAGAAGGGGACCATGGGCATACAGCTGAGACAGTGAAAGGGGGCACCTCCTTCTTAATATTTTTCCCTCCTCATTCTTCTTTTTTTCTTCCTCTTCCTCTCCCCAAGGAAAGCCAGGTAGCCAGGAGGCTGCTGAGGCTTGCCTCTGGCCTACGGTTTTAGGGAGCAGGGTGGCAGAAGTCCCTGGTTCTAGGTTGCCCAGTCCAGCTCTTCCTTGCTCAGTGGGCATAACATTCCCCTGCACTTGGCTGGGGGCCCTGGGATTGTATCTCCTGAAGACTCAGCACAGCTGCAGGCAGCAGGATTCAGACCCAGGGGAAGGAAAGGACTCCCAGTAGAGGCCTGTCACCAACACAAAGTGATGGCCTCCCAAGAAAGGAGATATGAGGGGATGGGCCACGTGAGTCAAGATGAAAATTAATTCCCAGCCCCCTTACATCCCACTGCACTGCAGCCACAATCCTCGAGTCCCTGGCTCTGCCCCCAGGAATGTGTGTGCACACACGTGCATGTACGAATGCTGCCCCATGGTCTGCAGGGCAGGAAAGGATCAAGCTAGTTTAGGGCTTCTTCCCAGTATGTCACTTCTACCTATAAAGTCTCCACCCAGTAGGGAAAGATTGAGAAAATTTGGCACGTGAATCCAGGGGCTTGGGGGTTGAGGGGCAACTAAAGGTTGGTGTGAAGGTGAGTCATCTTTCACACTTGCTCATGAGCCTTCCATGGGTGCATACAAAACACAGCCTCACGTCACCCTTCAAGGCTAGGCTCCGTAAGGGGAGCCCAAAGGGGTCTGGCCCAACACTACATAGAAGGCAGAGAAGATGGGGGTAGCACAATGGAACAGGCTCTAGGTGAGAGCCCGTCACATCTGCACCTCTGGAGGTAGCTCCCATATAAATGCAGCCTCAGGGACACAGCAGACAGGGCAAGACCCATGAAGATGCTGTGTGGATCCAGACCCTCCAGGAACAGAAGGCCAGGACCACTCAAAGACCACGTGAGCACTGAGGTCTACAACAACAGCATGTTTGAGAAATGGAAGCCCTCGAGGGGCCTTGGGTGTCTAGTTATGAAAACTCAGACAGCACTGGGTCAGGAAGACATGGCTGTGTGACTTGGGCCCATCCAAGCTCCAGACTCTTCACCTGCGCCGTGCGCTAATACTAGCACCCTGCTCATGGGCTTGCTGGGAGGATTAATTAGATAAGGCTTAGCACCGGGGTTGGCATGCAGAAAGTCTGCAAAATCTTAGCAGCCATGATGACAAAGATGATGATGATGATGATGATGACAGAATTCATTTAGCTTTTGAGAGTAAAGAGTTTGATCCCAGTTTCATTTTTGTGGTCCCCTTTCTCATCAGCTCCAGTTGTCTCTTCTATAAGATGAGATGGCTCAGTCAAATGAGTCCTAAGATTGCTTCTCAAGCTAAGGATTTAGGACTCTAGGAGTTTCCACATTCCTGGACTCCATAGAAAGTAATTAATGCCCTGGTACATTCCTGGAATCCATTTGTTCCAAGATGGCGCAGAGCAAGAATAGAGATAACCCAGCTAAAATGTAAGCAGGTCATAGTACACTGGATATTTAACAGCCTCTTACTTGGTGCCTCATCTCCTCTCTTGACCTTTGCAGCCAGGGTGATTATGCTGAGCACAAAATAAGTGCCTCACAAACCAGTCCACCCCATCAATCCCCTCCCAGCAGTGGGGACCCACTGTTCTGACTTTTACCACCATGCATTAATTTTGTCTCATATAAATGGAACCAAACAGTATATATTCTTTTGTCTCTGTCATCCTTTCCTCGACATGTTTTTGAGATCCATTCTTGTTGTGCTTATCCATAGTTCATCCTTCTTATTGCTGAGTAGTAGTCCATTGTATAGACATACCACAGTCTGTTTCTCCATTCATGGATATTTGGGCTATTTTCAGTGCAGGCCTATGATGAATAAGGCTGCTAGGATTTGCAACAAAAGCTCTATTGCTCTTCAATAGGAGAAAAAATGTCCTGTGATAAATGATAGTGGAGCTATTGGATATCTAGTTGGAAAAAAATTAACCCTTACCCCTAACCTATACGTCACACAAAAATTAATTCAAAGTGGATTACAGGCTTGAATTAGGAAAGCAAAACAATCATTTTATGAGAAAATATAAGAAAATATCTTCACTGACCTGGGGAAGGACAAGGATGTCTTAAACAGGACACAAAAGGCATTAAAGAAATTTAAAAGTACTTCATTAAAGTTAATAACTATTAAAATCAATTGCCTGACCTTATGGTGAAAAACAATATGAAAATGAATATATGTATGACTGAAGCATGGTGCTGGGCACCAGAAATTGACACAGCATTGTAAACTGACTGCACCTCAATTAAAAAATTAATTGCCTGTTCATCAAAACTTCATTAAAATTAATAACCTGTTCATTAAAAGATACCATGAAGAAAATGAATGGATGAGCCAAAGACAGAGAGATGTTTGCAATCTGTATATCTGACAAAGTAGTCCTATTTAGAATGTTTACTTTTAAAATTACACAAGTCAGTGTTAAAGAGAGAAAGAGCTCAATAAAAAAATTGGTAAAATATTTGAACAGGAACTTTAAAAAAGATACACAAAGTAGCTACTAAGCCTTTGAAAAAATACTCAACATCATTACTTCTCAGAGAAATGTAAATAAAAACAAAATGAGACATTGCTACTTACCTACCAGAAAGACTGAAATTTTAATTAAAAAGCCTGGCAGTCCCAAGCACTGGGGAGGACGTGGAGCAACTGGCGCTCTCAGAGACTGCTGGGGGGAGGGCAGGCTGGCCCAGCGGCTTTGGAGAAGCATTTGGTAGAATCTACTGAAGGTAAACAGTGCTCTGACCCAGCAATCCCACCTCTAGATAAATAACCAACAGAAAGGGATGTGCATATTCACCAAAAAGACATGACAAAGAATGTCTTCAGTATCTTTATTTGCAGCACCCAGCATACCAGCACCCAGCATACTTTGAAGTATAAAATAACAATGTCCTCTAAGATGACTTTCATCTTAGGTTTGAGAGGACACAGAGCACCAGAAGGGAGGATGCAGAGGGCTGCTCAGCTTGGTTCAGGAAGGAGACAGATAACAAAAGGGGGATGAAAGCAGGTGGTCCCTGGAAGGCCACTTCTTAGATGATGAACCTGGAGGTGGGGCGGTCCTGCTCTGAGCCAGCTAGGTGGGCCTGTCAAGCTATATATGAGAGTCAGAGCAACAGCCCGTCACCTGTGCCCTGACTTCGGCCTTTGCTTACATAGTGTATGTGTCCTGTTGGAAAAGACAAGGAAAAGATAAAAGCTCCACCAGAGAAGCCAGGGAGAGTGAGGTCTTTGAGGGGCAACACCTCCCTTCCATGTGTCATAAGTAGGCACCCAGTATCCAACGAGACTCTTGAACACTGGGATCCAGTTCACTGGATGCAAGCCACAGTGGAGCTGGTTCTGCTTCCAGAGGGATGGACCTTCAGCCACCTTGCTGCCTGTCCATGCTGCTCAGCTCCTCCCTCCCACGGACACCACCAGGGAAGGACTGTGCCAGGTGGGGGTTCTGGAAACCCCTGGGCCAGGAACATTGCATCCATCCATGTGGATTGTGCATGCCCTACATGACTGCTTTTCGGAAAGCAGAAATACCCTTGTCCAAACACAGAACAGAAGAGGTGTTTGACAAGGAGCTCCACAAGCACCTCCTGGGGCAGGCCTTACAGCTGTAGAACCCACCGGGGAAGGGCACGCACGGGGCGTGGTCCTAGGTGGCCTGGGTCTTACACGGGAAATGTCTGGATGCACCTCTCACCTCAACACACATACTTTGTTAAACTGTATCTCCTGGTGATGGGGGGGAATCAAAAACATGTCACTTTTAGTAAGAGGAACTATTGGAAAATATTGTTAGGGAAAAATAGAAATAAATAGAAAATTGTTCTGCTTTAAAAGTAAACAGTCCACAGGAAGCCATGAGATTATTTAAAATTCCATATTGAAAGTCCAGGAAAGATGTGAGCTAGGGCTTCAAAACAGCTGCTAAATAATGAACCTGTCGGGCTGGGCTGGTGAAACTACAGCTCATCACAGAAGGAAGACTGTGTTTACAAAAATGGGAAGTGGGTCTAAGGAAGCACAGAAATCCAGAAACCGCCCACCTCAGAGAGGCAGCTGGTGCTCCCCAGCCTGGGCACCGAGCCTCGCCCTGACCCGGTGCCCATGCTGCTCCCTGATCTGTCCAAGCCCCCAGCATTTTCCTCCTCTGTTCGTTCTCAAAGGCAAGCTCCTCTCTGTAGAAGAGGGTGGAGTATCTCATTCACCAGCCTCTCTTTAATGAGCTATCTTGATAAGGTTAATAGGTCCAAAACATAATACAAGGAACTTCTTAAATGAGATATCTCAAACCAATAATATGAGCTATTTCAAGTCAGAGATGAAACCACAGCCCCTCCCCTTGTGGAGGTCTCGGTCTGGGGGAGATGCTGCAGCCTGATGGGGTAGCTAACCCAACAGTCATGGTGGGGGTGTGATAAACGCTCTAATTGAGGGAGCATGGGGGGGCTTTGGGAGCCTAGTGGGAGGCATCCAGCCCTCCCTGGTGTATCGGGGAAGTCTTCTAGGGACCCAGTGCCTAAGCTAGGTCATGACCCAGAAAAGGGGAAGGAAAGACATTCCAGGAGGAGAAGCCCCAAGTGCAAAGGCACGGAGCTGTGACTGCTGGGCAGATGGCAGGAGCCTGAGGGAGGGACAGGATGGTGATAGAGGAGGCCAGATCAGAAGGAGAGTTTTATGCCATGCTCCTCTTCTGAATTTACTCTGAAGACACATACATAGGTGTCAGATGAATAACTGACAGTGTGGGTTTCATGATGCGAAGCAACGTCCAACTCACTCCCACTCCCCAGGGATAAAGGCAGCGTTACACAAGGGGACGTTCAGGAAAGAGTGATTATGCCCATAAGAGCACTGAGGAACTTCGACTGAAAATAGATTTACGTATTTGTCTTGTTTAGTCTCAAGAGTACTGAGAAGACAGTGTTCATGGCATGAAGAATATGGAGGAGGTTCAGCACTTCGAAATGGTGGAAACAGGAGGACCCCCAACAAACTCAGAAAGGGAGGCTTTCGGGGTAAAACCAGGAAGCTGCAAACATCTGGAATGAATCCACTCAAGAGGCAGTAGGGAGGCAAACAAAAATTGGCTCAAGGAGGGTTTTGATCATTTCAGGGGTGGGAGAGTCACAGTGATTTTTAAGGGCAGCTGGGGGTGTTTGACACTCACACCTGACCACCTAAGGCTGGAGTCTTGGAGCACTGCACACTTTTCCAGCAAGCCTCACAGACAGGGTGGACCAAGGGCTGGGCTGGACTGACCACTCATCCAGCTCAGCCTGGCCCTGCTCCTGCTCCCTGCATCACTGGCCTTAAGCCTGGGGGACCTGGTTCTGATAAATGATAGGGGACCAGGACTCAGAGAGGGAGCTACTGAGCCTGTGGACCCAGCCACAGAACTGAACACATGTTCTCTTCCCTCACTACTCACATGTGTGCCAAGTTCTAGAGCCTGAAAAGGGCTGTGAATGCCCATACCTGTGGGTTTGAGCAATATCTGACTATTTTCTTCATGCAAGTCTCATTATTTCAACAAAGAGGCTCATTTTTACATGGATATCACTTACGGGCAAGGGTATCAGGTTTCTATGTTCAATGTCAAAGGTAAGGACATGGAGACAGAGAAGAAAAATCGGATAATAACAAGGAGGGGGCACTAAGGATAGAAGCCAAAGAAATAAACAGCAGTCACCATAATGGTAGAGTGAGGAAAAGCTGTGGAAGTAGAGGAGGAAAAGACAGAAGTGGAGGTGATGGTGACTGGAAGTGGTGGTGGTAGAACTGAGTGGTGAAGACGATGGAGCAGTAGTGGTGAAGGTGACGAAGGAGATGAAGTCAGTGGAAGTATAACTGGAGGTGATGATTATTGTGATGAAGGAAGTGATAGTAAAGGTAGCAGAGCATTGGTGGTGAAAATGATGATGGAAGTGGTAGTGGAAGTAGTGAACCAGTGATGGTAGAGGTGATGCAGAGATGAAAGCAGTGAAGATAAAGGTGGAGGTGATGGTGATGATAGTGGTGTTAGTGAAGGAAAAGGAAGGGGGATGGTGGAGGTGATGAAAGAGATGAAGGCACTGGAGGTGATAATTAATGGAAGTAAACATTGTAGTGAAGGTGAGGAATAAAGAAGAAGGAAGTCAGTTATGAGCTAGAGCAGGGAGGGAGGGATTCTGGAACATGTGAGTCTCGAACCAGAATTTACAGACTTGTAGAATTAGAGGATAGAGTAGCACATTCCAAACCAGGGAAAGGTTAGTGAGAATTTGCAGGGACAGAATACACAGGCTGGATTTGTGGGGCAGTGAGGGGAGGATGCATACTGGACTGGCATGGGAAAGGGTGCACTATGAGGACAGAAGGTGTGTTGTGGGCAGTCTGGAAATGGGGAGCAGCCAGCTGGAGATGGGGCAGCCAGCTGGGAGACTGGAACCCATGGGGAGCACAGTGATGGGCACCAGGATCCAGCAGTGGAGCGGGGCTCGCTGAAGCTGGGAGGCTCATCTTATCCTAAATCATAGCTGTTATGTGCCTTCTTTCCTGAGGTCCAGGTTTCAACCACCACCCCCACCTTAACTCCTGAGGAACCAGGATGCATTTTGCCTGGTCTGACCCCTTACCAGGCCGGACTGCAGTGGTGTGCTGCAGCTAACTCAAGTGGGCCTGTGAGAGCTGAGTATGGGAACGCCTTCTCAACTCTGAGTTCAGTGACATCATGTTGGTGGTTTGAAATCAGCCATGGTGAGCACATTTACAACATGGAGATTGGCAATGCTGCAAATCACCTTTGCTTTTCCAGGAGCTCCAGTTGTTAAAAATTTAACAACACACCAATGATTACACCCCAGGAACCCCAACATGAGAAGCCATGGTACTCCCCAAACTAGGCCCGGGCACAGAGCACATCCTTGCATTCTAATGCCATCTCTTGTATGTTTCAAACCTAACCTGCATTACAATAATTTTGAACCCCCAATAGGCAGGGAAACTCATCAGGTCTGTATACTTTTCTCAAATTTCTATTATGAATAAATTCAAATACGCAGAAAACTTGAAAGCCAGCACAGTGAATATGCATATACTGTCTGAACACATATTCAAATTGCCTTCAGTTGTTCCAAGCATGTGTTTTTTCTTTTTTTTTTTCTCTTCCAAAGATCCAGTTAAGTTCACTCATTGCATTTGGTTGTTCTTCTCTTTCGTCTCTTTTAATCTAGAGCAGGGATCTAGATTTTTCAACAAAGGTCCAGATAGTAAGTATTTTATGTTTTTCAGGCCAAGAAGCAAAATCAACGTAGGTACTTAGATTAACAAACATTTAAAAATATACAAGCCATTCTTCCATCATTCAAAAGTCCACAAATGACAAATGATGGAGAGGCTGTGGAGAAAAGGGAACCCTCCTGCACTGCTGGTGGGAATGCAGGTTGGTGCAGCCACTGTGGAAAACAGTATGATGATTCCTCAAAAGACTAAAAATAGACCTATCATATGACCCAGCAATCCCACTCCTGGGCATATATCCAGAAGGAACCCTACTTCAAAATGACACCTGCACCCCAATGTTCACAGCAGCACTATTTACAATAGCCAAGACATGGAAATAGCCTAAAAGTCCATCAACAGAGGACTGGATAAAGAAGATGTGTTATATTTATGCAATGGAATACTATTCAGCCATAAAAACTGACAACATAACGCCAGATGCAGCAACATGGATGCTCCTGGAGAATGTCATTCTAAGTGAAATAAGCCAGAAAGAGAAAGAAAAAACCATATGAGATTGCTCATGTGTGGAATTAAAAAAAAAAAAAAAACAGAAACAGACTCATAGACATAGAATACAAACATGTGGTTGCCAGGGGGATGGGGGTGGGAAGGGACTGGGATTTCAAAACGTAGAATAGATAAACAAGATTGTACTGTGTAGCACAGGGAAATATATACAGGATCTTGTAGTAGCTCACAGCGAAAGAGAATGTGACAATGAATGCATATGTGTTCACATATAACTGAAAAATTGTGCTCTACACTGGAATTTGACACAACATTGTAAAATGACTGCAACTTAATAAAAAATGTTTATATATATGTAAAAAATTAAAAATAAATAAAAATATAAAAGCCATTCTTAACTTGCAGCTCTTAAAAAGAAAAAGCAGTGGGCTAGATCTGTCCTGTGGGCCACAGGTTGCCAACTTCTGACTTAGAGCACTCTCTCCACATTGTGTCCCCTTGTGACCATGGATGTGTGACTTGTTCAGTTGTGCTCAGAAGGACCCAGGGCTTGGTTTGGTGTCCTGCTATCACTCTCCAGAAATTCTTAATTTCTCCTGATACTCTATATTTGAACTTACGTTTTGTAAGGGAAGTTTGAGGGGACCGTGGACTATGTGTATAAGCAGAGGAGAAATGTACAGTGTGTGTGTCTGCTGTCATTCCTTGCCAACTTTCTGTGTGCAGAGTCCCTGATACCCCACAGGTGCACAGTTCCAGTGGACCCATAATGTGTGTTACGTCTACAGTGGAGTAAGTGGGGCACTTCTGTCCAAAGACTTTCTTCAGATGCAGAACAAAAGCAAGGGGGTTCTAAGAAACAGATCCTTACTTACTCACCTTAATTCCCTGTAACGTGCTTCCCTGTAACTTGCCCTGGAAATCATGACGTATCAGAAAGGGGAAAGAGAGAGCACTCCTTTCCTTCAAAGTCTTCCTTTCTTACAAGCACCTGGAAGGTGGAGACTGCTGGCAGAGTGCATCAAGAAATGAAATACGGGGGAGGGTACAGCTCAGTGGTAGAGTGCGTGCTGTGCCCGTGGTCCTGGGTTCAAGCCCCAGTACCTCCATTTAAAACAATAATAAATAAATAAACCTAATTACCACTTCCTGCCAAAAAACAAGTGAAATAAAAGCAGCTATTATTTTCATGCAACATTCCCCCTTTTCTGGTAAAAACCAAATACACTTGCCCTCGTACAAGCTATGAAGTACCAGCTGTGTAATTTTGGTGATTCCACGTATGAGTTGAGCACTTTTAGTTAGTTCCCCAGTGACCTTTCACCTAATGATTTTGGCATCCACTGATGATCTTTGCCTAAATCAGTGACTACACTGGAGCCTGTGGACAGGTTTTCTGTCACTCTTCTCGTGTGTGCACGCAGACCTTCTTCAGTTTCAAAGAGAGAGACCTTCCGCTCCTCCGCGCGCGCCCTCTGTCTGGGGGAGGGCGGGAGATGTGGCCTAGGGCTCTTTTTCATTCTTAGTATTACAGGTAAAGACCATCCCTATTCTTTGTGATTTGGCTCAAATTGGGCCACGTTTGTTCAGAGGAAGGCCCTTCAGTTTGGCTCCTGTGTTCTTTTGCCATCGCTCCCATTCACCTTTCAGTGCTCCTGGCTTTCTGGCACAACTTCACTTAACAGTATGTCATAGAAATCGCTGTACACGTATTCATGGGGATTTTTGCTCATTCTTTTCTAGGCCTGCCTGGTACTCATTATGTGGACATACCAGAGTTTATTCAGCCAGTCTCTCTTTGGTGGGATTTGGGTTCTGCATACGTTTTATTTTTACAAATAATGCCACAGTGAGTAACCACGTGCTTACTCGTTGAGTTGTACCTTCAGGGTAGATTCCTGGAAAGAGCGGTGAGGCACTGCCACCTTCCCCTCCACTCTGCACTCCCCCAGGGATGCGTGAGCTGGCACAGCCTCAGAATGAACTGCCAGTTTAATAAGTGAGAACTGATTGTTCAATGAAGTTTTGATAGGCATTTGTCTGATTGCTTATGGGGCTGAACACAGTTTCATATGTTTGAGAACCATTTGCCTTTCTTTTTCCTATGAACTGTCCGCTCATGGCATGTACCCATTTTTCTATTAGGTTATTGTTCTTTGTCTTCTCAGTTTCAAAGGGCTCTTTACATGTCATGACTTTACATGTGATACGGATTGCAAACATTTCCCCTCAATGTGTCATCTGTCTTTGGACTGTTTCTGCTGTGTCCTGATGGTGTTTGTTCTTTGGGGAAGGAGAAGGCAAGAGGGAAAGGCCACCAGTGCTTCCCCAGCTGTGTTCTCAAGATTTTAGGCCACTTCTCTCCCTTGCCAGGCCAAAAAAACAGCCCAAATCAGGTGTGTAAATGTCCCGGAGCTCATGAGACAGGAAGCATGGAGACTAGCCCGAGTATGGGGATGGCCACCACACCACCTCCCCGCAAGAGCTCGGGGAGCCATCAGTTGGAGGTGAAGCAGCCCTCGGGGAGAGGCCAGGGCTCGGGCCCTGCCAGGCTGGGTTTGTACAGAGGCTGTGAAATTCCTCCTGAGCTCAGCAGGACATGGCACTTGGACTCTGGGTGAGCAAAGCAATCTAGACCCCACCCAGAACGAGGCATGAGGGAGGCCAGTCATGAGAGGGGCGGGGCAGGACCCTGAGTCAGTCCTGAGTAGGACCTTTGCTGACTCACCCAGGCTGTGAGGCACCTGGAAGGAGAGAGAAACACCTGAGATCTCAATTCTAGGACTTGAGGGAAGTTAGCACTCCCAGCTGCCCCCTTTTGTGTTTGCAAAATATGAAAACTAACATTATAACTGATAATAGTAAGTGCTTTTTATATATCACCTCATTTGATTCTCACAACTCTACAAGGTAGATGCTCATCTGTGGAAACCAAGGCTCAGAGAAGTAAGAGTCACCTTCAGCACCTGCCTCCTCCCTTGTTTTATCTGTCTGAGAGATTTCTCCCAGACCAGGGCTCATTCACTGCCAGCCACTAACAAAAGCCAGGGAGTTCCCAGCCCCAGGGGCAGCCCTCAGCCTACGGAAGAGAGGGGCTGCTGGATGTGTGCGCCAGCCTCCTGTCTGCAGCAGGGAAGAGCATGTGCTCTTCTGAGGCATGTTCCATATGGTTTCTCAGAGTCTACAGTGAGATGGAGCCTCAGTTGCCCAGTTTGTAACCTGCCCATTGATGTACCCTCTGTGAGCTTCTCTCTTTTCTCTGACTCACTTTCCCTAGTCCCTTGCTATGATGACCTGTCAAATAAACTGCCTGCACCCTGGACTTGCCCGGTGGTGTGGCTTTGAGGGGAACTCAGAAGACACTTGGTTTCTAGTTCTGACTCAACTTGTTAATGACGCAGCACCTGCTCCAGGTCTCAGCTCCCACGCTGGAAAATGGGGCCATCATCTCTGCACAGCTCATGGTGGAGAAGAGCAGCGAGACAATGATTTCACTGAGCGGATGCCTGTGAGCACGTCCTGCACGGCACAGGGACCAGCAGGAAGGATGTGTAGTATCACTATTAATTACACCAGAGAGGAGACAGCAAGGTGATCTTATGGGAGCCAGAGAGTAAATATACTCAGTCACGGACGTCAGCAAAAATTAAAGTGATGGGCCTCTTCCCTTGCCTTTCAGCCCTTCCTCCAGGAATGAAAGTAATCAGTTCCTTGGGTTCTTGTGCCAACTTCTGATCTGGCCAGCTGTCTTCTGTGTTTTTAATGGGCCCATCATGGCCAGGATCATGGCAACTTTAGACCCACCAGCCTGTGTGACTAATCTTTAAGAAGAGAAAGGAGGATTGATATTCATTGAGTGCCTACTCTGCTAAATGCTTTACATAAATGACCCTTTTTAGTCCTCATAATAGCACTGCTTACCTGGGCTCACCAGCTCCACTTCACAGATGAGGAAACCAACGCCCAGATGTTACTCAGCAAGACAGTGGGGGGCATGGGGGGCAACCCCACGTCTCTGTGCCTCCCCAACTCCATGCTCCTTCTAGATCGGATGTGCTCCCCACCAGGAGGCCAAGCAAAGTGCCCAGTGACTCCGCCCGAGCTCACAAATCCTCTTTAAGAACTGTCTGCAGAGCCAAGAAAACCAGTCTTGTTAAACCTTGGTTGTACTCGATCAGTTAGCCATTTGCCTTCCCCCTTCTCCCTGGAAGCAGTGCCGTGTGGAGGTTGAAGAGGTAGACTCAGGCGTCAGACCAACTGGGGTTGAATATGCTTCCCTGCTGTGGGATCTTGGACAAGTTACTTAAACTCTCTGTGCCTCAGTTTCCTCATATGTAAACTGTGGACAAGGAAGCCCTACTGTGTATCCCCAGAAGGGCTGTGATGATAAAGCAGGACAATTAATCCACGTAAAGCGCTAGCCTCATGCCTAGACATTCGGAGTGTTCAGTAAACACTGGCAATGCTATCCCTTCCAAGACAGCCCTGATTCCCCACCCCTCCTCTGTGCGGTTAGGGCTCCCTCATCTCTGCTCCCCCAAGCACCCCCATGCTGCCTGTCATGGTACTTAACCCCTAGGCACGGTCATTGCCTGCTACCGTAGGCCAGGTAAGAGCTGTGCCCCCTGAGGGCTGGCACCAATCCCACATCAAGTGGGTCGGGGGGCTCTTAGAAGGATGACCAGCTTGTCATCAGGCTGGCCAGCCTGCTGGTCACCCCTGGCAAACCACGCACACTTTCAGTGTTTCTCATCCACAAGCAACCAGAGCAGTGCCTATGTCAGTGGGCGATGGGTAAACGAGCTCTGAATGACTCTGAGCTAGTTTTAATTTTAAAACATCCAGCATCCCCACTGAGAAAATTCAAGATCATTTGGAGAAGGGGCTGGGACCAGTTCCTCAAACAGTGTGGCCTCACTGGATATGTGGGTATCCAGCCTCCCCAGGGAGCAAACTCACTTGCATGGATAAATTCTGATCTGTGGTTTCAAATCAGAGCTTCTTTGTGTCCATCATTATGCTGTGTGCAAGCAGGAGCTCAGTAAACAGGCACTTACTTGTCAAAGTGCTCCAGAGCCCCTGAACTCGCAAACAGAAGCCAGAATCAGTCTCCTCTCTTGCAGGCCAGGCTTTGGTCTGTCTGGGAGATAGAAGGCCATTCACCAGCCTGCTCCCCCTGGGAGTGCTGTCCTGGCCCCAAGCAGGCCACTGAAAGGGGGCCATTCTCTCATCTTAGAAGGGCCTCAGACACCTCACAGTGAGGATTTTCTTTCCCAGCTGCCTCACTTGATCTTTGGGCTTAACAGGCAGTGGGCAAAGTCCAGGGAGGCCTGCAACAGATGGCCTTCCACCAGCCCACTGACCTACTCTGCTCTCCTGGACTCCCAACTGGACACTTTTGTGGGCTCTCTGTAACCTTGGAAGAGCATGGGAGACCACAACACTTTCCTCCTTTCCTCCAGATTGGATGTTGGTCTCCACTGGAAGCTAGGAGGCTGCTTCCTAGGGCCACAGCCCCTGAGCCACCACCCTCTCCCTTCCCCGTCTCCCTCCAACATGGCAGGGGGTCAAGGCATTCAGGTATCTTAAATTATAACACAAGTCCTGACTCCCCAGTGGGAGGAGCTCAGAGCCAGGGTGGTCATAGCACAGCCTGCCCTGGGCTAGGGCTCCCTCTCTGCAGACCAGCCTGCTGGGGAGGGGAGGTGCTGCTGGCCACGGCCCCAGGAGCTCATGCTCCATCGGGTCAGCTGGGGGTAGCCAGTGGAGAAGGTGGGGTGCCATATGAACATGTGTTGGGGGAAGAGAGAAAGATGTAATAGGAGACACTGTGGGGTCTCCTGAGAGATTCAGGTCAGTTGGTCTGACCTCTTGCTTTTGGTATCTCACCCCAACTTCTGGCATTTTCATAACATCATTTACCAGGGAGACCAGGCAGGACACAGCACACACAGTGAGTCCTGAGCAAGTAGCAGTTACCGCAATTATCAAGGACCAAGGCAGAGGGGCACACAGGCAGCAACGCATTGTCCTGTTTGGCTGGAGCTAGGGACAGGTGTGAAACATCATTTAAGGTGGAACTGAAAAGACAGATTGGAGGTCATCCTATAGCTGAGGCCCGTGGGAAGTTTAAACTTATTTCAGTGGTCATGGGTACCATTGAACAAGGTGAAAATGGAGTTTATAGACAGAGGAGGATTTGGCCTGTGGTCTTATCACCAATGCCCTTGTGTTTAGATCATGCCAACCCCACTCCCCCCAAACCCCCATGCCCACCCCCCGGCCTACACAGCAAACAGTCACTGCTTTCTTCTTTCCTGCCCTCTGGATGTGAACGTGGAATCTTGCTTGAATTTGCTGAGTGACAACAGGGCTCAGCGAGAAATCACAGATCTGCACTCCTTTCCAATCAGGCCCTATCTTGATTTAATGATGACTGGTGTGGTGCCTAGTTTTTGCACATGTTTCATCTCATTTTCCTGGGATTTCTTCTTTTTTTTTCCTCCCCACAGTGCTCTTTGCCAGTCACCAATAAAGGAATCTTTGGCAAAACACTATACAGGACTGGCAGTCTGTCCTGTGGATCCAGAATGTTGAATCTGTAGGTAGGGAAAGCTGAGGCCAGTGGGAGGTGATCTGCCAAATTCAGTGTAATAGTGGTGGAGGAACAGGTGTTGGAGTTGGGCCACAGCACCCCTGAGGGCAGAGACTAGGTCTGCCTTGTTCTCTGATGTCTTCTCAGGACTTGGAATAGTGCCTGGCACACAGCAGGTGTTCAATAAATGGATGCTAAGTAGAGAAGTGAGTGGAGGAATGGATGTCCATCATCGTGAGAGGTGCATGTGTAAGGAATGCCATGCAGGGTCAGAGGACTGAGGAATGCCTTGCTGCCAATTGCCAGGCTTTGGAAAAGATCAGCCACTCACCCTGCTGTGTGGTGGGTGGTGGGTGATGAGCCAGTGTTGGAGGGAGGGGGCAGGTCCGCCTCTGAGGACGAGTCTAGCCAAGGCCCGCCTGAGTGGGATACTGGCAAGACAGCGCCAGGGAAGTCACCCTGCGCCCCTGTCCACCTCTACCGTGCTCCCACCCCAGCACCTCCAACATGCCCACTGCAGGG
Organism: Camelus ferus; assembly: GCF_009834535.1. NCBI lineage: Eukaryota > Metazoa > Chordata > Mammalia > Artiodactyla > Camelidae > Camelus > Camelus ferus. The sequence continues at coordinate 104,572 of NW_022589674.1, read as the reverse complement.
GTGACCATGACAAGGTCATCTTTATCGCCTCAGTAGGTGGCAAATGCCCATGACTTGCAGCCTGAGAAACCCACTGGCCAGGGAGAGGCAAGAAATCAAGGCCTAGGTCTGGCCTTGCATGGTGGAGCGAAAGCCCAAGCCCGGGCCCCAGGAGCCCTGGCAGAGCGTGACCCCAGCCCCCAGCGGGAGTCCACGGCAGGCAGCACGTCCCCTTCCCGGCGTGGTCAGGACGCTCAGGCCCCTCAGCGCGGGCCAGAGAGGACCCGGGGAGGTCGGGGCCCTGGGGCACGCATCCGAGGCAGCCAAACAAGTGCGGGCTTTGTGCGGCGGGTGGGCGGCAGAACGGCGAGTACCCCGTGCCCCTGGGGGACCTGGTCCCGCTGCCACGGTGGATTCCTGCAGCCGCAGTGTCTTGGCAGGTCTGCAGGGCCAGAGGCGGCGGGCGGGCAGGCAGGACTTGAGCGGCCCCTCGCCCTCCCCTCTCTCTCCAGGAGAAAAGCTCCAGAGGTGAGGAAGCAACCAGACAGACCTCTGAGGGATGCAAATCTGCCACCGAGCCAACAGGTCCAGCGATTTGAGCACAGGCTGGCTTTTGATGGAGCAGGCGCTGAGGCAAACCCAGGGCCGGCCCATGGGCAGTTCTCCCCCACTGGAGGGGCCGAAAGTACTTCCAGTGCAGGGTAGGCTGGGGAGAAAGAGGACATCCACAGGGTCTTCCCTCCTGGCCCCCGGACCTGCCTCCCCAAGGCCCTCAGGAGTGAGGAGGTCTGCACACCGGAGATACTGAGTGTCTTGCACTCTCTGAGGTGTGCATGGTCCTGCTGCAGCATGGAGTCTGAGCACTGAGCCCACCACAGGGACAGCAGGTGGGAGGGAGGCAGGTCTCCCCGGCTACCACCCCAAGATCCCAGTCCCAAGCTACATCTGCCCAATGCTCCCAGGACCAGAACAGCAGCGGACCAGATCCTCTGCCTCTCGCTTGCACCTGACTGGGGTTCTGCCTCAAGTCCAACCCTGCCGACCCTGAGGGGGTCAGTGTGACCTTGGGAAGGGAGCTGTTGGAATGATCTCTGGGCATTCTTAAACTCTGCTGGAAAATGTCCACACAAAGGAGTATGATATTTCAAGGGGTGAGGCCTTTAAAATAGTCCTTCCTTCTGATCAGCAATTTCAAGGAATTTGTCCCAAGGAAGGAGTTATACATGGGCACAAAGATGTCCACTGTGGCATTACTTATAATAAAGCAATTGGAAACAAATTCATAGCTAACAATAGACCTATACAGACATCACATGACATGGACATGAGGAAAATTACCAGGATACATCATTAAGTAGGAAAAACATAAGATACAAAACTGGATGTTTTCAGTTTAAGAGTTGAAATGGTACTGCACATAGCAAACGTGCTCTTCCACCTTGAGCAGGTTCGATTCTGTGTCGGCTCACTCACACTTGCCTTAACTGCATAGAAACACTTTAAAAACTGATGTGTGCAGCTTGTGAACTGTGGGCCAGAAAACATATGATCAGCATGTTCATTACAGAGAATCTGTGACTCAGGAGCGCTTGGTCGCTAATCAGCGTCGTCTCCAAGCCTTGATTTTTGTAGCAATAGGATCGATGGTGTGTTTTGGTGGATCAAGGCCTCTGTTTTATTGTCTTTTTCAAAATATTTCCAAAAGTAAACACATCATGAGGATTGTAAACTCAGTTTTAAATCACGCTAACAAAAATGTCAGGAGTTACACCTGATTTCAAATGTTTTATACTTGGATCATTTTTCTCTGCTGCTCATATCAATGTCGAGATGCTGTCTTTCCCTGGCTTAATGTTTGTTTTTTTTTCTGTCAGTTTCTTAACCTTTCTTTTAAATATTTTGAAGCTAATTTTTCCACAAGATCAGCAATAAATTATATTTAGAGAAGAGCAATGCATTGCTGTTAAAACCACCTGAGAACAGTGTTTTCATATCGTTTCCCAGTTGTATTCTATTTTAATCTACAAAGCTCACTGTGTGTTTGATTTTCTTATTTATTACCTCTACTCAAGAGTTCCCAAAACAATAATACCTGAACATTATCAGTCGGTGGGTTATGTTTTGGGGTAAGGAATCTCCTGGCTTAGGTAAACTATCCGCAGTGCAGAGACAGTCCCTGTTTCCCATGAGGTCCATTCAGGAAGATGACACCATGAGGGTGCTCAGGGTAGACCCCAAAGTGTGCTCTGTCACTGGCCGAATTAGTTCACGCTGAAAATAAAATAACAAAGTGTCCCATGGCATCTCAGAAATGCTGTCATCTGAATGTTTTGCAGAATATTTCAGAGTAGCAATAATAAACATGTTTCTTTGGTTCCTATTTTATATTATCTGATCATCTCCCATCCCTGGCCTGGCCAGTTAAATAAGCTAAGGATACATCTAATGTAGTATCCTCTTAATTTCCTTCTTGCTTACTCAGATGCCCCAAATGCTAATCACTTCTCCAGTGCCAAACAGTTTATCACTCGAGCTGATGAGATTAAAGTAGGAGACTCTTAAACCACATTCTGTAACACCATAATATTAATAAAATATTCTTTAGAGAACTCAATACTTCTAAGTGTTTTCATGATATATTAAATAAATACAAGTTAGCATCCAGTCAGCAGATGACAAAGTTTGAGACAATGGAATGTTAAGTGATATATAAAGTCATGGAGTTTGTCTCCAGAGTGCTGTGCACATGTAAGAAGACTGCTCAGCATTAACTGAATGGCTGCTGGAGAGCCATCTCTGAGCCCATGACTCTGTCAGCAGTTTCTAACTCTTCCTGGTTTTCATGCACGTATCTGGATTTGCATGAGTGATTTAAGATACACTAAATGAGGTTCCTTGAAATCTGACTGTGCTTTACTATAGTCATATGTTATGTATGCATAGATCTGTGTGATCGTGATGATGTCATCTGTAAAGCAGTGAGGTTCCTCTTACCAAGCAGTTGATCTGTGCACTGCCATAAAGCAGCATTGTCCCCTGGGAGTGCGGGCACTGACTTCTGTTCCTCTGCTCAAGTAGAGGGCGTGGACAGGTAGATAAACATGTAATGATGGAGATGTGCTGGGATACCAGATGTACTGACAAGAGAATAAAAGGGGCCCACGCTTGATCTAGTTTGACTGACAGGACCCCTGTGTAAATCCTAAAGAAAGAGGAATCACCCAGGGAAAGGTAAGAGGGTTAGATGTTAGTTAAGGCCATGTATGCTTCAGAATGTTAAGAATACCCACGTGTGAAGAGGAAACAACAAAGAATATGAGTAAAAAGAACTAGTCGATTATCAAAGAATAGAAAACAGTGGAAGTATGGTGAATTCGTGCCTTTAAACCTCTATTCTCGTGTTAATTTGTAACTAAGTCATAGAATAGTTTGTAAAGAATATTTTTGGGTGCCCAGGAAATAGTTCATTTAATTTATCTCCAGTATCAGCGACCTTTGCAAATGAACATTCTGTACTGTACACCCGGTAATTTTTCTCGTGAGAGTAAGCTGTCTCCTTGGAATTTTCAGATCATCACACTCTAGTCAGGCTGACACTATCCGCACACCGAGGCATTCAGATAGGTACAAGACACATCTTGGTATCTACCTTTGGCTCACAGATCTTACTGACATCTATTTACTGGATGTACAGGGAAAATCACTTATTTAAGGTCTTCCCTTGGGTAATAGAATGCTCTGTGAAATGGTAGACTTCATGAAAGCAGGGGCCTTTTCTCCCATGTTCACACCTGTGTCTTCAATGCCTCAAACTTAACTGTGTTGACTGTCACCCTCACTGATCAGACTGCCCTGTTCTAGTTGAACGGCACTTCTCTCAGTTCTGTTTTCACCTACAACGTTAAGTCTCAAACATGTTGTGTTTCGCTTAACATAACGAAGAAGAAAATTAACGTTGATAATCATCAAAAAGTGTCTCCTGATCCAGTGGAGGGAAGAGGATCACAGAGACAGGGGCCTTCAGATTGTACTGGCTGCTTTGTTAAATGTTCCAAACCACTGTCATCCAGACATTCTTAATGTTTTCTTCAAGCATGATTACATTCATACTTTGACCCTTTACTGCAAAGGGTAATAAATTTAGTTTTTCTTTTTTAGCTAATGTAACATTTTCATTTTTTCCAGAAATCTATATCTATGCACTGGAGATATTACAATCTGGGAAGTACAGTGTTCAATTGCCTAGAAATTACTAATTAATGTAGAATTACATGTTGGAATTTTTTCTAATACTTATAATTAATCTCTTTTTCTTCTTGAAATTCCAAGCACCATTAGCTAAACAGATAGCTTGCTTGCAACATTTACTGCAACGTTTGAGTTCTCATTTGTCCCTGTCTAACAAAACAATTATATGTTTTAACATTTTTGCAAAATTGAATTCTTTTTCTCACTCCTAGTAATGTGTTCATGAAGACTTGTCATCTCTCCATCCTGTTATATTAAGAAACAGTTGACTTTTCTTTAGGATTTTCTTTAGCTGCCTCTATTCATGTTTACTGCTCTAACTCACAATAAAATTGAGTACATAAACAAGAATAGGTGAATTTTTTTTTTGAGTAGAGAGAAAATATGTTTTGGCACCATATCCAAATTCTGTAAAGGATGCAGAATGGTTTTATATAGAGTGGTTTTCTATTTCTTTGATTTTAGAGATGACATAGCTTCTACAGTACACATTATTGGGGAAATACTATATTTTTACTAAAGAACATAATGTAACGTTTGAAACTATTTCAGACTGAGCGTTTGGTAACTTTTAGGACGTGGGTTTGTCTATAAGAATTGTGGGGTCCCTTTGGAATTGAAATTCTAGAAGTCTTCAGCTAAAAGGTGCAGCAGTTGAACACTGTGTGTCTGAGGGCAGTTGGGGTCTGAGTGTATGCGCCTTTGTGTCCTCCCTCAGGTGGAGCATCCGCAGAGATCCAAGAAGGCCGTGTGGCACGAGCTGCTCTCCAAGCAGAGGAAGCGGGCGGTGGAGGCCTGCTTCCGGATGGCCCCTTGTACAACCTGCCGAGGTCAGAGTCCCTCTGCTGTTCGTGGTGCAGCTGCTCTGCCCCTAGCCAGTGACAGGAGTCTGGCCCACCTCAGCGTGAGCACAGCGGTCCGAGAGGTGGAGGAGACCTGCTGGCTCTTCCGTGTGGCACTTGGGTTTTCTTCTTGGGTCTTCTTGTTGGTCTGTAATGTCATTGCCAAATGCCTTTGAGCTGAGGCAGCTCTGCACACACACATGAGGCAGGAGAGAGGAACTAGGGACACATTCTTCAGGGGCCACTGCCTCCACTTGACCCCTCATCTCCCAGCTTAGAGATGCATGAGCTTGGTCGAGTTTCTTACCTGACTTTGTTACAGGTTTCTCTGTACCGTAAGATCTGCCCCCTCAGGTTGTTCAGAATGTTCAGTGGGCTGAGGTATACAGCGAGCTTACAGCGGAACCCGACGCAGTGGACGTTCCTCACCGTTGGTTATTTCTGTGAGGATTAGCCTTTGGGGAAAAGAACCGGCAAGGAACTAAGTCACGGGAATAACACCAGTCTGTTTGGCAGACCCACCAGCCTTCTAGATGTGCAGCAGGCATGCTTGTTAACAGGGAAGTGACCAGTGCACTGAAGTCCAGCCCACGGCGCCACCCCCGCCTGCCTGTGGCTCTCCTGAGAGACTGCGCCTTCCTGCTCTGAGCTTTATGCACGTGGCGTCCGCCCCGTGTCTGGTCCACGGCTCAGCCCGGCTGCATCTCTTTTAGAACATCTCTGACTGGGCCACGCCCTCCTACTTCTTGCACATGGAATGCTTCCTCCTCTGTTCCTGGGACACTTTTATGCACCTCCAGTTGTGCACATTTCTTAGAGGGTTGGAGCTGTTTGTGTCCCTGATTCAGACTTCGAGACCCTTCAGAGCTGTGTTCAGTTTCACACTCTCAGCAGCCAGAACTTCGCTGCCTTTCAGTAAGTGTTTGAATGAATGAATAATATGTCAGGGAGTAAAAAAGCAAAACCAGAACACCAAAAAAATCCCCACCCCACCCCCACCACCAACAAAGCAAAATGAACAAAACGTCACACCTTCCCCGCCCCCTAAGGCAGGTGCGTTCCTTGCCATCTCGTCACTCACTGAGTAGAAAATACATTAAACTTCCTCCTCAGCCCATGTGCTGCTCCTCAGTCCTCTGACTCAACCATGGTGTCACAGTTTACTCAAGTAGAACACTGGCCTTGAATTCCTGTTCTCAGTCTTCTTCTGGTCCCTCCTACCCAGCCCTCCTCCGGGTGCCGTCAGATGCGCTCTGACCTGTCCCGCGTCGCCGCCCTTCCCTCACCGTCCCCGCTCGCGCTCACTGTGCCGCCTGCTCACGGCACGTGGGTGCAGCGGATTGTGAGTGTGTTTCTACTGTGTCACAGTCTGCGGCCCGCTCTCTCCAGTGTGACATACTCAAAATCGTATCCCTTGTTCCAGTGCTTTCAGGAAATACACTCAGGCATCATTTGGGGAAATATCTAAGCCTCAGCCCATTGAATCGGACTTTCTCTGAGGGCTTAGCACGGGCCCTGTTTCAGGGCCCCACAGGTGATTCTGCTGCACCGGTGTGGTCGAGCCTCTGCCCGTACACGGATTTCTGGTGGGTTCTGGCCACTCCAGCCGCATCGTCAGTTCCTCTCCCCGGTGTCAAGGCCCTTCATAAACCTCCCTGACCTGACGTCTCATGACCCCTCAGCCCACCTTGGTATCATTCAGCGCTCCTTGCCCTGCGATGCCAGCTGGTTCTAACACTCCGATGTTCTCATATCAGGTCACCTTATTGCCATGACTTCCTCCTGCCTTCTCTTCAGGGGGAGCCTCACCCACCTCTCTCGTTGGCCTCACGGTCGGGTTACGTGCTCGTGGTCTTTGCTGGTCTCTCCCTGCAGGCAGCCGCTCGTCATCAGTGCTGCAGGGTGGTCTTGGGATGCAGACTGCCCCCACAGCAGTCCGCTGAACACGCGGTGTTCCGCAGTCCTCGGGGCCTGTCTCTGCCGTGAGCTGGAACACGGTGGCGCGTCCTCTCTTGATGTTTATCACATGGTTGATCCTGAGTCAACTTTATGCTGTAACAGCTGCCACTTCATGAGCATCCATCCCACGTGCTCTCCATTCTTGACCTCAGTTTGAGTCCCACAGAACTTAAACTCGAGGGCGTTACCCTAATTCTATAAGTGACAGATGTGAAAGCTGACAGAGTCGGATGACTACTAGATCCAGGTTGGCGTGTGGCTGACAAGTCTTGCCTCCCCAGTCGAGAGTAGGAAGCCTGTTTTATTTTATTCTTTTAGCGCACAGATAATCCAGCGATAAAGCACTACTGAAAACTCTTTCAGTTAATTTTTTTAAACTCTTTGTTTGAATGTGTGCTTATCTTTTAGGCATCGGGCTGTCAATCTCTTTCTTCAGGGATCTGAAAAGTCTTGGATTGAAACAGAAGAGCATTACTTTGAAGATAAACTGATAGAAGACTTGGCGGTGCATTCTTGGTGGGCGGGAGGCGAAAGCGGGCCTGGCCTGGCGGGTGACGGTGGTGCAAGCAGTTGTAGCATGGGAGGAGACCCTGCGGCGTGGCCTGGCCCTAGGAGACTTCATTCTCGGGTCTTACTGCGCTCAGGGTGGAGGGCCGCACTCACTCTCCTTGTTTCAGAGAGCTCTCACCAACGCCAAGCAGCTCAGGAGCTAACTAAACTTTGACTCTTTTCTTCAAATTCTTGCTCAAAGCACCTTCAAATACCTCAGAACCAGGACAGAACTCTAAAAGCTGAACCGTAAAGAATAAGCTGCAGGTTGTGAAGAGCCAGTGAGAAGGAGCTGGTTTTTAAACAATGCAGGGCAGAGAGCGCGAGACCGGGCCCAGGAGGAGCCCAGGTCGCGGTGAGTGCGTCGAGGGGGCAGCTGAGCTTGGGCCCAGCCACCCCGACAAGGGGGCTTGTGTTCCTGGCAGCGCCTTGCTCGGGGGGCCCTCGTCCTAAGTTTTCACAAGCTGTGGGCCTGTTAAAAAACCTGACAAAAAGCCATCTTCTCAGGAACGTTTGCAAGCACGCAGTCCTGCAGAATTTTGCAGACTAGTTAAAGGCTTCATGACTCCCAACTCAAAGACCTCTTGTCTAAAAGATTCTGGTTTTTTTTTTTTTTTTTAACTCACAGATTATCAGGGAACATAGGGGGTAAACAAATCTAGTTCATAATACCTTAACCCTGGTTACCTCCATATATTTTAAATGAATTTCATTTGTCTTTAGAATCAAACAGCCCGTAGAGTAGTAGATACCTTGTAGGCATCTTCCCAGTACCTGCAACATTAAACCTTAAATCTGGGAAAGGAGACCGTTTCTGTAGAGAGACAGTCACTCTGAATGGTTGAGTCTAATGGAGACACAGAACTCATTAAATCATTCACCAGAAAGTCAGGATTAATTAATTCTACAGTCAGTAAAAATGCTTAATAATTTTCCTCATGGTGTATGTTCTATCTAATAGAATGAAATCTTTTTTAAGTTTTAACAATAACCAAAGATGAGGAAATTAATGTGGAAGTGGTTCAAACATTAACTCCATCAGCATTTTTTGCTTATCTTTGTCTATGTAGGCAAAGAAAGTGTTTCATTGGATGATCAGTTTGCATTGCTATGTGAGCTAAATTTTTATGCTCGGAGTGACATGCAGCTTTATTGCAGGTCTCTGTAAACCGAGCACTCCCTGCAGCTGACATCCGCATAGCAGATGGACTTCCAGTTACGAATCTGCTCCTAAGAGCAGCGTTCAGAATTTTTAAATGATGTAACTCATTCTTGCCCGTTGTGTTTTTTGGTCCTATTATTAAACTGCTTTTTTTAAAAAGCTGCATGCTTTGGCATTGATAATACAACACATACGTATGTGCAGCTCCAACACATGATACATACACACATGCCACAGCAGGAAGAGAAGGGCCTGGTTTTGAATACTTTTTGTTCCTGGCCATCATGCTGCTCCTGGGTTTGGGGGAACATTTCGCCTAAATGTGAAATTTTTGAATTTGACTTTCTTTGTAGAAGCCTGGAGCGGAGCCTCTGGAGGAAGATGAAGGCACTAAGAGGGTCGATCCTCTGCACCAGCTGAACCTTCTGTTCAGTTGAACGGCTCTGACGGAGAAATGGTATGGCGGGGAGGGTTCACAGGAGGCGTAGGAGGAACAGAGTCCCCACGTCTGAGTGTCCTGTGTGTCGCATTTGTGTCTCGATTGCATCTCGTTCTTGGTAGGAGAGAGGGTTGTTCAAAGACGTGACCAGCCTGGCATCCACCTGTGAACCAGCACCATTCCATTCCGGCTTTGACACTTACCTATCAAGTAGTTATGTAGCTCTGGTCTTTCTTAACAGCTCTGTAATTAGCTGACTGAGTTGATTCTGAATCTTCTTATAAAATGCTTTTCCCCTCTATCACAAACAGTCTTGATAAAATAAAACCAAAGAACCCAAAGCAAATCTCAGTGCCAGAAATGCTTAGAGACCATGGGTGACCCTAAATTTCCTGGGTAGACTCTGTCTCTGTTATGCAGTGAGTCTTGGGAAACCTTAGGAGACAAGTGAGCCATCATCTCAGTGGGCAGTTTCTTGTGGGGTGGGGATTAAGGGCATTCTCCATTTCTCTTGGCTCCTGTGGTCTGGCTCACGTGAATTCACCAAAGCCACAAAGGGCAAACCTCTCTGGAGTTAAATGAGAAATGCACTCGTAGACCGATAAGCCATTTGTGCTCAGCACCTGCTCCGTTCAGGGGCACCACGTAGCTTGACTCTGCAGATAAGAAGACGTGTCAGGGGCTCTGACGCCTCCATCTGCTTCCCTGCAGTTGGAGGAAAGCCTGCTTTGCCCCAGGCCCTCCTCGTCTTCTGCAGAAGCGGGGAGAACATTTAATTGTCATTCCTCATCCACGAGAGTTGAAGAGCTCGCTTGACCTCCAGGCACGTGCTGCGCGTGTACATGTCTCCCTCTTAGCCAGCGTGCTCACCCTTCTCTCCCGCTCTTACTATTTCCTAACTGCAAAGCCATCTCACCCCTAAGCAGAGAGCAGCCCTCTGTCTGGCACGGCCACATAATGAGGTGTTTCTCATAAGTGGTCTTTCCGAGGGCTGAAGTTTAACTGCTGAAATGACTTGGCAAACATCAGGTATTTTTTTGATGGAAGCCTTTCTTCATGAGTTAGCGGTTTTCACACTTTTTAAAAAGAGAATAATAAACGTACTTTAACCTTTCTTAGTTTTTAAGAATCACTCTGACCGCTGTATTGTTTAACTACAGAGCAGCGCAGTGGTATTGGGGAGTCTTTCCAGCAAACGTCAGGTATCACTTCTGCTGTCAGGAGCCTCTGTCTCGTTGAAATGTGCTTGTCTCAGCTTTTGTAGTTCCAGGAGAATGACAGCTGTCACATTTGTAAGTCAGGATAGACCATCTGTCTCTCGAGACTTGGGCCTCTTCTGTAAGGAAAAGTGGGGCCTGCTGTTTAGGAAGCCAGAGGTCTTTGCTTCTGATTCTGCAGTATTCTTGAATGATTCCTTTGCCTAAGTTTGTGTTTGTTTTCCTTTAAAAAGAGATACTTGTTGAAAAACAAAGATTATTTTATACAGTGATGGTACTTTTGCATATGACTAGCCTTCTACTTCAAAACTGATTTTTTTTCTTGTTTTTCATAGCAAACTGGAAGAAGATTTTTTATATATGGCTTATGCAGATATTATGGCAAAGGTAAATAAATATCTTGATTCTAATGTTTAGTTTTTATAAATGGAAATCATTTTCATCTGGCAAAGCATAAGAATCTATGTATTTCTGGATTAAGATTAAATATTAAGTTTTAGAAACTTAAGGGACACTAATCTGAACTTCCCCCTTGTTTTATAAATATCTGTTCTGACTTTCTTGACAGGTTATTATTCTTTCTTCCTTTAGCATTTTACTTTTGGGGGAGTCACTAATTTTCCAAACATTCATTCATTCAACAAATACTCATGGGCGTCACGGTATTGGAGACACATGGTGAGTGAGACAGACACACACGCTGCCTGCGTGGAGTCTGTCATCTGATGGAGAAGACGAATCTTGACAGATGATCCTAGAAAGCCCTGCCTGACAAGCCCAGTGGCAAAGGAACTGTCAGGAATACTGGGAGCAGGTCGCACAGCCGGCTTAGTCTCGGTTCAAGGGAGTCCTCTGCTGTGGAATGACTGTTGCAGGGTGACCATGTGAAAACTGTAAGAGCTGGTGTTCACTGTGTGCTTATTTCATTTAATCCCATAACAGAAAGAAGGCTTGGGGGAGGAGGATGAAAAAGGAGTCCGGTCTCCCTGAGGCTGCTGGCTCGGGCACAGGGCACACGGTGGCACCAGAGGCTGGGACCGGGAAACCCCTGGACAATCGCACGCCTAGAGCAAAGAGGAAGGGTGGCAGGTTAGGCTGTGGACACAGCAGTGTGAGGTGGCTAGGTGGAGACCTCAGACGTGTGAGAGGAGGGTCGTGTCTGACACCCACACCTCCCGGCAGGCTTGTGAGTAGGTTGGGATTCGTCAGCACAGGAGAGAAATGAAGGCAGTAGATGGCTCGGCCAGGCAGGGAGGGCAGCACGGGGAGCAGGAGGCCCAGGGCCTGTTCCTCCCAGGCCTCCAAAGACGGGGATGCTAAGAGATGTCAGAAGAAAAAGACCCTTCTCCACAAAAACAGGAGAAACCTTATGTGTGAGCATATGTAGGGCCTCTGGGAGTGTGTGGTCAACAAAATCGTACTCTGCTGAGGGTCTGAACACAGTAAGGACTGAAAACTCTCCAGGATTTATTGCATTTGTCGGGTGATGGTGGCGAGCACAGTGGCAGAGGGTGGGGAGAGGGAGCAGTAGAGGTGCAGGTGCGGGCGGGGCCCGTGTGGCCTGGACGTCTCCACTGAGAAGACCGGGAGCGCGGCTGGGACGGGGGTGGGACATGTCTAGATGGGGCTGTGAGGTTGGCGGGAGATTGTGTTTTGCTTCTTTGCCATTTTTTACCTTTTTTTTTTTAAAAGAGAGACTTGAGTATGGTTCTATTCTGGGCCGAAGGACCTAAAAGAACAGACAAAGGAATAATTTGAGGAGTGAAGCCTTGAGTGGGTGGGAGCAGAGGGGCTGGCCAGGTTACAGAGCATAAGAGGAAAGGCGTGGCTCTCCAGCCCCTTTGGAACCATGGCCCACAGTGAGACACTCCTTTGCCCAGTGTGTTTACAGAGAGACCAAAGCAGATATCCTGGGAAGAAAGCTCCCATGAAATCGCACCTGCACCACGGGCGGTGTGGGCTGATACTGTCTGTTCTATCTAAGTTAAAAAGTTGCTTGAGACCATGACTCGCTAAACAGATTTCACGTCCAGTTAATGGGTTGAAACCCATAGTTTAAAGAACACGGATGGAGAGATAAGAAGGATATTTCCTTCTGCAGAAATTGGCGTGGAGGGAAATACTGCACAGGTAATCTTAAGGAGCAGGTCAGACAAAATTCCTCCATACCCGACATTAGAGGTACAGTATTCATGGAGGGTACAGACTTGCCTTCCAGATATGTTTTGCTAAAGTTCTTATGGGTTTTTGTTTTCAAAATGCTGGTTAACTGACGACATGGGAGTCAAGGTGACCTTGGCATACAGCAGACAAGCTCCTGTGGTCTGACGGACAGTTAACATCTTGGTTTCTGTGGTGGAACCTACTCTTTAGCAACCTGTCCGTGCAGTGAAATTGTCACAGGGCTGTTTTCTCCTTCGCAAACCACGTCAACATTCTCCTGAAGTGGGAAAGGTGATGCCCAGTGCGTATCTGTTGAATGAATGAAAGAACAGAACAAATCTTGTAGAATTTATCACTGAGTTGGGGGAAGGATGACATTTTGTACCCTTGCTCCCATTCTCACTTCAAAGTACTCTGAATCATCGAGTCAAAAGTATTTTCCTGACTTGTAACTTACATCTAACCACTTCCTCCGTGAGCTTCATTGCTACACTGAGTGTACCAGCCATAACATTCCATGAGAAGGGCTGGAATAATCGAACTTCGCAGAGTAGTGGCTTCTTCCTACCACAGGCACCGCTCGCTGACCAGCTTCCTTTGGTCAGCACGGTACTTCTAGTGCCGAACCACGATGAGAACAGCAGTCGAGGTTTGTTACAGGTTACTGTTTCTCAGACGCTTGTGCCTTAGTGGCCAGCACTTCACATGTATTAATTCATGTGTTCCTCTCAGGAACCTGGCTTCCCTTCTTGGTATTTTCCATTTTACATACGAGGGTGTGGAGACCCGGAGAGAGAAAGGAACTTGCCCTGGGCCAAACAGCCAGTAATTGGCAGGCGCTCTGAAGCCTCAGGCCGTGTTCCTCATCCGCTCAGCACTGCTTCATCCAGCAAGGTCTTCAGCTGCGGGAATCAGATCACAGTGCCTCACAAGACCTTTGCCATGTCTGGGAAAATAACTTAAAATAATGAAATTGTCAGTATTACCACTTTGGTAGAAAAGAGTAATATTCATAGCAGGTGGGATTTCGCTTTCCTCCTGTAGACCAAATACAATAAAAAATTGAACTTACCAAAAAAAAAAAAAGATGACAAGATTCACTTTAATTAATGGACACTGCTTTCCATTAATTTTATTCATGATTATTTATTGTATCTGTATTAATGCCTTATAAAGGCAGCATAAAAAAGAGAAAACAGTGATCCTTGTCTTTAAGGCTTGTGACTTGGTTTGAGCGAGGAAAGCGCATGAGTGAGTAGTGTACGCAGCATGACACGGACCTCGTGGATGTCCCCGTGATGTGAGGAAACTGGTAACTTACCATAAGCACGGCACAGGGTTCCTTTCAGTCACGAACTCATTGATCATGTCATCTAAGCTTATTGTGTGTGTATTTAAACAATATTGGTGAGAAATTAGCACAAGTGATTGGTGTCCCTTGCTCAGTGACCTTGCACTTCCTGCCTCAGCCTGTTCTAACCCTGTTGACCTTTCTTGTGTTCCTGGCACATCTGAGCTGTCATGACGAGGAGGAGGATGACGGCCAAGAGGAGGTGAAGAGCTTTGAAGTAAGATGGCCTTTTCCCACTGCCCGTCCCTGTCCACCTGGAAACATTGTCTCATAGCTTCTAACTGACATTTATGTTTCTTGCTTCATGGCTTACTGCAGCTTATTGTGTCAAGGAACTGCATGTCACAAGCTGGATGGACAAATCTGAGTCCTCATGTTTGCTGAAGTTAAGACTGAGGGACATAGAGTAGTTAAAGAAGCAGGTGAAACCCATATGTTCAGGATGAGTGTTCCCGGGAGCCTCGGAGGAAGTGGTTAGATGTAAGTTACAGTCTGAAATTCACATGGAGGGTCAGTAAAACACTGGTTAAGAAGTGAAAATTTCCAAATCTTGTCTATTGTGAACATTGCCATGTGAACACGTGGCAATCACTGCAACTTCAAATTCTTGTCTCAGTCCTGGGACAGCCACCCTCGCCGGTCTCTGTCTCCTTTTTGGGACTAATCATCCCGTTTTCACTGTCATGTCTTGCCCACCACTCTAAATCCGAGGCATGCAGCCCCCTCTCCAGGCAGGGCTCCGCTTGTTCTGTCCTCAGCTCAGTGCATGTTGTGCTCGGAAATTCCCAGCAGACACGGGAGAAAAATGTTTCCTGAACAGCAACACGACGTCCAGGGTTTAATTAAACCCTCGGTCTGATATCTTTTCCTGACCCGAAGAAGTCTTAACGATTTGGCCTCTTGCCTTCCACCCGGTTGGGCCACTCATCCCCTGCACATATATCGACAGGCACCAGGGCTGCCTGCTCGCATGAGGCAGGGCGCGGTAACCTAGGGCTGTCTCCTAGTGCACCAGTGTTTCCTCAGGTGGCCTCAGTTTAAATTTCCACGTAATTTGAAATACTGCTCAATATTAATTAGCCAAAGGGAAAGTAAATACTATTTTCCCCTTTTGATTAGACTAGACTTTTGCTTTGTATAAGAGAGACAAGTTGTTGCTAATTACCACTCCATATTTATTGGTTCTTCTTTTCTTTTTCCTTTCTTTTTTTTTTTTTTTTGAATTTTTCAGAAAGAAATTCAATGGAAAGAGATAGATTAGACATTTCTTTTCTTCTGTTAATTTACATGTCATCTTTGGAAAGCTAGAAGTCTAGAAATGTATTAGTAGGCAGCAGTAGGTCTTTAATCATAGTGGACCCACCGAGAAGCGTAGGTGAGGAGTAAACATGGAGTCGTGCCCCTTTCAGGGACAGTCTGATGTGAGCATCTCTGAAGCAGTTGAAGTCGCTGTGTGAAAAAACCCCAAAATGAACTAATTTGAGAATAACCCTTGAGTATCGCTGACTGAGAAAAATGCCGTGAGGTTAATTTCCTGTGTGACACTCTAATCTTTTCTAATGTATATGTATTCTATTCTCAAATCCATCATTATTGCTGAGAAACTGAGCCAAGTTAGAATGAGCTGTGAGCAGCAAGCGATACTGTCTTCCTGAAGTGCACACCATTTACGGTCTGTTGGTTGTGTTCCGAGCAGTTGTTTATTGCTATTTTGCTTCTTGTCCTCATTCTTTCTGGAGGTCACAGGATTGCAGCGCAGCAAGGTAAAACAATATGTACGTGTGTATTTGTCTGGGTCTGAGTTTCAGCTTCTTGTGACATTTACCTTTGTTAGACCCAATATCTTCGATTCTTTTGTTCAAAAGAAAAAATCAATCTCTCTACCAGTTTGTAGCTCCAGCGCAATTGGTCTCTTCAGTATCCCTTCCGTGACACAGGTTTGTTGTTCTTGCAGTTTACCTGACTCCCGATCTGACACTTTACCCTCTGTGCTAACTCTGAGCTGCCCATGGCCCTGGGATGAGAGTCCACCCTTCAGTGATTTAGCTTTAGCTGTTGACTTCCGGTGCCGCGTTCCGGCCTCATCCCTCTTGAGGGTCCTCCTGCCAGGCTCATGTCCTGGAGAGCGCTGCAATGTGGCGCTGCTCGCTGCTCGCTGCTCGGGAGGGGCAGTAAGTCTGCTCTCCCGCCGAGCCAGCACACCTGCAGTTGGCGTCTAGAGATGCTGCTCACGGTTCCAGGGTCGACTCTGTGTCTCTTTATAGGGAGAACTAGGGGAGCCTTCCTCGCTCTTAACATTCTAAACAGCTACGTCTCAGGGAAATTTGCTAGGACAAAACATTCTCTTTTTTTTAACATTTTTTATTGAGTTATAGTGATTTTACAATTTTGTGTCAAATTCCAGTGTAGAGCACAATTTTTCAGTTAATACCTGAAGATACATATATTCATTGTCACATTTTTTTCCACTGTGAGCTACCACATGCTCTTGTATATATTTCCCTGTGCTATGCAGTATGATCTTGTTCATCTATTCTGTAGGACAAAACATTCTGATCTCGAATTACAAAAGTTTTACTTCCATATGAACCCTGTTAAGCTTCCATTTTACATTCATGAGACTATTTAGTAGAAAAATCAATCATAAACGTCCCAGGAAGAAGATACCCGTTATGACTTTAGTTAAAAAAAAGAAAAAAGCCTTTTCAGTTTGGAAGTGCAGTCTTCTTTTTTGCCTTCTATTTTTAAAAAAGTGAAATATTTGCTGTTAAGGTGAATTTAGAATGTCACAAAGAATCTACTTAGAAGAAACAAATTGTCATGATTTTTACTCACTATTATATTTGGGGGAATATATTGTTCTTACATGATTTTAAAATTTGAGTTCATGCAGTGGCTATCAGATTTAGCTCTAATCAGATGGGCATAATTTAATGGCATATAATAGGCATAACACTTAGTAATATTATGGGTTTATAATGATAGGTATGGTGAGCGTGATCCTAATGTATAGATTTTGTAGTTTTATCACTAATTGTCTCAGATAGAATTCCTGTGACTTAGTGAGGATTGAAAACATGAAGAGACCTCGTAACATCCACCAGAGATTTGATCTCATGGATAACACTGAAGTTCAAGTCCAGGATGTGCACAGAAGGGGGTGGATATGCAAGGCCAGGATGAGGGGTGTTGCTGGGTAAGAAAATGTTTTACTTTGAAAGAGGACTGCAGTTTCAAGGAGACCTAAGAGCAAATACCATTTGGCAAATAGGATCCTATTTGGTGATGTTAGAAGGTCCCCTATTGAGGCAGGAAGTCTGGGAATAACTAGTCATGGAGTCTCAGCCTGCGGAGCGCAGGACCCAGGCCATCCCAGCAGGCAGTCGGGAGACGCACGGAGCCCTGCCTGGAGAGGGGGCTGCATGCCTCGGATTTAGAGTGGTGGGCAAGACATGACGGTGAAAACGGGTGATTAGTCCCAAAAAGGAGACAGACTGGCGAGGGTGACTGTCCCAGGACGAGACAGGAATTTGAAGTTGCAGTGATTGCCATGTGTTCACGTGTGTAACACAATAGACAAGATTTGGAAATTTTCACTTCTTAACCAGTGTTTTACTGACCCTCCATGTGAATTTCAGACTGTAACTTATTATTTATGCCTAATCTGTGTAACAGTCTACTATTTGCAAAATATATACTCTGTAAGTAAATAATATGAACCCTTCCCAAGTTGAAAAACAGTTGTGTTTGTCAAAATTGACAATCGATCACTTATGAAGATAAATTTGTCTGAGGTTGACCCTCTAAACCAACAAAACCACTGAAAAATTTGACCAGACAACTGGATTATTACTTTCTCTTAATAAATTTAATAATGTACCAGACTTTTACATTGAGTTGTCTGGCTGTTTAACATCATTTGGATGCAGTCTAATAGGGGAATTTTTCATCTAAGCTGTAGTGAATTTGAAAGGTTGTTTGGCAGTTTCATAATCCTTAAAACAAATTATGTTACATGA
This sequence comes from Camelus ferus, assembly GCF_009834535.1. Lineage (NCBI taxonomy): Eukaryota > Metazoa > Chordata > Mammalia > Artiodactyla > Camelidae > Camelus > Camelus ferus. The sequence goes on along the minus strand of NW_022589674.1, from coordinate 86,644 downwards.
ATTTGGGAGTAACAAACTTGTATGATAATTGAATTTTATCCCTGTAGCTGGCTGGTTATTAACGTTTGCTGTACCTCCTACTTAAATCTCTGGTATCTGTAAAGATACTGAGAAGGAGGAAGAAGTAGCTATAAAAAGGCAGCACTGTAAGGAGAGTTCCCATGAGGAGTAAAAGTAAAACTCAGGAAACGTGGAACAGGGGGTGGAAGCTGAGATGCCGCAGATTGGCCAGTTCCTCTCTCCTTCCATCACATGTTTGTTTCCTGGTATGATCCTGTTAAACTTGCCTGATTTAAGCTGATAATTTAATTCCCAACTTCATCGATAATATATGTATGTATACTTTTCCTACAACTATTTATTTAAAATTTTATTGCATATTTAGTTAGTAATTATATGTAGTCTTTTTTTGAGACTGCTTCAATATTAAAACTACAGAAAGGGACAGTTAAATCTTAAAAAGAGGCCAGTACTAACTGAAAGGGAAGAAGCAGTTTGAGCAGTCCCCTGAAGTGTTAATTACTGCACTTGAGCGCTTTGTTTACCTTCGAGTTTTTCATGAGCCCAAACAAATGATAATAGTAACAAATAAACCATAATGTTTCAAGTCAAATACCTTCATTTTTCTGAGCATGGTGGGCTTTTCTCACCTAGAACAATGAGGAACTTTGGTGCCGAAGTAGACCGCATTGTCACATGACGATGTGGCAAAATGCACAGAAACATCCTCCAGATGGCTGCTTCTCCTCCTGCCGCTCTCTCAGGTCTGAGGGCTCAGCGCTAATGACGATGCAGTGACAGCATTTCTGTGGGATGTTAAGGACCATAGTATAGACTTATTACTAATGGAAATCCTGAGTGAAGGACCATGGAGCATAAGCGAGCAGAGGTTAACCGTTGACGCGCCTTCCAGACCATCCTTCTCAAGCGCGCTAAGGTGCGTCACCCGCTGGCAAGTGCCCGACTCCTGGTCCACAGACGAGACTTCTCCACTGAGTCCCCAAGGCCCTCTTATTCTGCAGTACTGATTAAAGAGAACTTCTTGTGTCTTACATGCCAAATACACCTGTGGAGGAGCTGATACTCTGCAATAAGAACTTAGGAGACTGACCTGAATTCCCTCCCCGCTGGGCCTCAGTCACAACTGAAGTGACAGCATTCCTGCTGAGAGCTCAGAGCAGCGCCCCGCTTGTGTCCCGCAGTCGGCGCCACTGAGTGCAGGAATCCATGTAGGTCCAGAGAGTCTTCTGGGCCGATGGCTCTACACAGTGAGAAGACCGCCTTTGTCTGACCCCTCCAGTGATCCAATTTTTGAATAGAACTGAATTTTTTGGAAGTTCTCTAAGAATGAGTTGGCCCTGAGAAGATCCCTCTCCAGTAGCTACCTAAACTGATCTCTGAATGGGTTTATTTATTTCTGCTCATAGGAGCACAGCAGGTTAAGTTAGAGGGGCTTCCTGAATCTTACCTAAAAGAAGCATCAAATATTAAAAACTAAAGATACAGCTATAAATATAAAACATTGAAGCAGTCACCTCTTTCATCAAGAACATTTATACTTCCTTAGTTTCTACTGCAGAAGATCTGTGGTATCAAGATACAGACTAGAATGTTGAGTTGCTTGTCATACTGTTGAATCGTAGAGGGGAGGGGGGAGGGAGTTCTGATGGCCAGTGTTCTCCAGTGCCCATGCCTGTTGCTGCAGTCTGCCCACTGCATATTCACATACTGGAACTGGTGATCTCAAGGAACGCCCTCAAGTCTTAGCCCAGGTTCCCTGGGCTCTATCCCCTCGGCATTCTGTTCTCTTCTTTGTTTGGTGGTATTGCCACTGCTGCTGGGGAGACTAGCCTCCCCACGGCTGATAAAAATGGCCATGCAGATTGTGCATGGCTGGCGAGGCGGTCAGCGTGCATTGTACACTCGTTTTGTAGGTGAGAATTCTCAGACTCGGAGAGTAAACTCAGCAGCAGCAACAGCATTGACGTTCTCTCCCTTTATCACAGTGTTGGAAATTCTAAGCCCCTTGTGTTTCTTTCTTTTGTTTTATTTTCTGTTTGCACTGACATGTGAAGCTTTATGACAGTACATTCTCTTGAGAGTATATCTTTCATTATAAAGTACCCAGTGTCCCCTTTATACGCTTTGCCTTGAATTCTAGCTTGTCTAATACCAACTTTACCATCCTTATTTTCTTTTGATACTATATATGCCTGGTAAACCATTTTTATTTTTTAAAAACATATTTGATTTTTAGCATCACTGTTATCAGAACCTTGTTTCCGCTCTATACCATAGCGAGTGCAAGGGCCTGATGTGTGCAGATTTCAGTTAACACAGTGCTGGCAAAGCAAGGACAATTTATATCTTAATTTTTCTTTTCTGCCCTATCTGAATGTCATTATTTTTAAAAGCAGATTTTAATGGTCATAGCTTTGCTTTTTATCTTTTTTCTGCATTCTTAGTTTGTATTTTCTGTGTGTTGTATTTATTTTTTTTCCCTTTTTTCCTCTTGAACTTACTAGAATTTATTTTCTTAATTTGTTTTTTTTTGTTCATTGATTTTTAATGATAGCTTTATTCCACAGTAAAACTTAAATAATAGGAAGTGATTTCCTTTTTCAGATATTACATAATTCACTTTATATATATGAGTTCCAGTTAACCATAATTAGGCACTATTTTTCAAGTCTATGCAAATCCAGCTCAAAACTGGTAAATTCTTAAGTATCATTAAAGTCATAATGTCTGTAATTGTGACTCATAATTAGAAGTTAACTCAGAAAACAAGTTCTTAGTCATCTTTGCATGGAGTAGTGTTTGGTGTGGATAGTATTACATTTAATGTCAGAAGAGCTGAGTTAAATTTCACTTCCACTTACTGTTAGCTGCCTGACATGGAATATTACCTAGTTGTTCCAAATAACCATTTTGTTGTTTGTGAAATGAAATTAATATCACCAACATCATAAGGTCTTTGAGAACATTGAATAAGACAATATATGCAGAGCACCTTTGTTCACTGTCTGACACACACATTGTAATTGCTGTTTCTCCTGTGGTTGTGTTGGCCATTGGATCAAGTCTTAACTGTTTTTCTTAGGTGGAGTGGGAGCCACATAAGGTGGGGCCAGCCTTTCCGACTCCACCACGTCACAACAGGGAAATACTTGAGTCTCCTAGAGGACAAAAGCCTTCTACTCATGGACAAGGAAAAAGCTGACATCAAGTCGACAGCATTTACCATACGATCTTCCAAGGTAAGACAGAAAATATAATTTTGGATTTCCTGTAAGTATATCCCTACCACATTTCCTTTGATGTTAGAAAGGCAAAAAGAAGTGATGTGTGCTTTCTGTGTATTTGTAAATGCCCACTGTCTCTTCCGTCCATCCCTCTTCAGTAAAATCCATTTCCTAAACCACTGAAACCTGCCCTGGTGTTTCACCTGGTGGCTAGTTCTTTGGTTATTGACACATAGTGCATCCATCCAGCCCCTTTCAGTTTTCCTGGACTTTGACAGTGCAGTTAGCGCAGACCTCGTGCTACCGTCGTGTAACGGGGGTGGGCACACCAGGACCTTTTTCTCACGGCACACTTCCATAGCTGCTCTGTACACGAACCTTTCTTCTAATGTCTGTCGAATCATTTGTCAGAACACAACCTCTGAGAGAATCCTTCAACTCTTTCAAGAGAATCCCTCTGAACTAGATGATGACTAGAATAGAAATAAATACACATCGAAGTCAGGTGGGAATGCTGCTGCTTCAGCACAGCAAGGCCCACTCTGTGCTCATGGGAGGTGCCCAGCTCACCAGCCCTGCAGGGTGGTGGGTTCCTAACTGGGCCTTGGCAAAGCAGCAGTTTTCCTGAACAGCAGATTGCTCAGGAGTAGTTGAAAATCACTTGTTTATTTGACAGATGCCAAGCATCTACCATGTGCATTTTTATGATAATTGAATCTTTCTGCCCTTAATTTAATGAAGATTGTGAAACTTGGGCATAATGGTAGGAAAGGTATTGCATTACTGGTTCGCTTTTGTCAGAGAGATGGAAGACTTTATGCCCCTGTTACCGATAAAGGGAAGTTTGAGCAAGACCAGAAGTAACTCTGAAAAGACGTCAGCATACTCAGGAGGCTGAGTGGACAGTAGCCATGCTCTAGTTCTGTTGCTTTGGAGGACACAGAATGGTAGAAGATGCTTCTGATTTGACGCATTCCCCAGAGATCTCCAGGGGAGACAGCCAGCATGGTCCCCATCCCCTGGAGAAAGGCAAAGCTGGTCAACTCCAGTGGATAATCTGAGACAGGATGGGCATCTGTAATTTGTTGTGGAGACCAAGCGGGGCTCTGGAGGGGCACTTCGGTGGACCTCGGGTGAGCAGTGAGTTGCTCCTTGTCTCTGTAGATAGAAAGCGCAGGTAATCACATTGTGAACACACTTGGCACTGGTCGGCTTATTCCTCAAGACTTTAAGCAGGGAGGTGGGAATTTGCTGGTTTGTCCACTGATAGCATCTCAGCCCAGAAAGGAAAAAATTCAACCTGCTGAAGACCAATCAGTTATTTGACTGGTAGAAACCCTTTTCAAGTAAAAATGATGGCACACAGTGGCATACAGCTTAATGGCAGAAAATTGGAAAAATGAAAAGAAATGCATATGCCATCCCAGCAAAATGTAATCAACCAAAATAAAATCCCAAAGAAGGAGGAAAATCTGAACAGATATATCACAGTGAAAGACACTTGGAAGGTTTTCAAGATACGGCACTTAAAAAAGCAAAATATGTCTAACAAAAAGTGAGAGAGGCAAAGTGAAAGGTTCTCTGATTGCTGCCTATGAAACAGTGAGAAGTCAAAAAACTTTCTTAAAACTGCAAAATCAAGTCATAAATAAGATATTGAATAGTAAAAGCCAAAGACTCCAATGTAATAAAGTTTACTAAAATAGGGTTGTGGACAAGAGAGAAGTTGGTAAAAGAAGGGAAGTGGGCATTTGTGCACCACTCAGGGATGTGTGGGGCTGACCTGACCTGGTCTGAGAGTGGGGACAGGCTGGCATTTCATGCCCTCCCAGAGCCTGCTGTGGGCGCTGGGAAACGAGGGCCTTTCTTTCCCCTCTCCTTGGCCTTCTGAAGACAGTAGCTGCTACCGTTCTGTGATGGTAGGTCTGTCGAGTTGAGTTGAGTTCTCTCCATAACTGATCTCGCTGAGAATCAGGACCCCCGTTTTATAAATGGAGAAACTAAGTGCCAGAGGGATGCATCACTTGTCCATGTCCCTGGACTGGGAGCATAGAAGAGCCAGTGAACATGAGGTTATCTCTACCCCAAAGCACTGGCCAGGGTAGGTTTCAGTAACCCTGCACTGGCCAGTCACTAGTTCACCCCTGGGCTGTCAGGGAGGCCACAGGGGCCTGGAGGTGCCCTGTAGCTGCATGGGTTCCCCCACCCCCTCCACAGGCTCCCAGGCAGCTGCCGGATACTGTTGTCCAGCTATAGTCTCCCCTAAATCCTGCCATTGCTGTAGAAATCTGAACACTGAGCTCTTCTTTCTCTTTTCATTATTTCTGTAACAGTCATGTTCCCATGGTCTCCAAAAATCCTGCTTTTGCTATCAAAAGCTGAATTCTGACACAGTCCTCCTTTCATTCTTTCTATAACAATCCCGATTTTCCAGGAGGGCAGTGGATGCCTCTGGCAAAACAGGGATCAGATTATTCCAATGGAGATGCAAATGCAAAAGAGAAGAGTATAGTAACATATTTCAGTAATTTATTACATACATACAATCATTGATCCAGCACCCTTCTATATATATATATGATTACTTTTATTTTTAATGAGAGGGGTTGTCTTACAGAAATAAAATAAAACCTGTACATGTTACCTTCATCATTCTTTGTCATGGCAAAAAATTGGTAAAGACTTAAATGTTCAACAAATAGAGTTGATAGCTAAGTGGTATTAGCTATAAATATATTGATCTGGAAAGATTTCTGTCATCTATTGTTGAATGAAAAAGAAAAGACTGTAATGCAGTTTTAAGATTTTTTTTAACTTTAAAAAACCCTTGTGTGTATGATTATATGTTAAATGGGGAAGAATCTAAACTAATCTTTTTAACTTTGACTACTTTAGGAAGATCAAAATGGAAGGTGAATGGGAGTATGAGGGAACATTTTTTAACTTCTAAACAATAAGTCTCCGGATTACTTTGCCTATTATAACAGCTGTTTTTCCTTTGTAGCTAAAAAATCAACCGTTGCACTGACATACTTGGACATAAATTTTGTGCACATATTTATTTCTTTAGGGGGAGATGTAGAAATGGAAATATTGGCTCAAAAGCTATGAATATTTTAAAAATCTCTGGATAACAGTTCTTGCCCAAAGCAATAACTTTTGAAATATTTTCCCCTAAATATCTCTGCTAGTACTTTCTCAGTGTTAGAGTGTAGCTTGCATTTGAAGAATTTTTACTGACCAGATCCTTCTGTGGTCCCTGCTCAGAGATTCTGTTTCTGGCTTTTGGCAATTCTGTAATGTCACAGCTTACACTGAGAGTAAAGAGACTAGGATTCCAGCATTGCCTTTCAGTGAACAATTCAGTTTATCTAAAGCTGGTCTCCTTCCTGGAGCCCATGTTCATGGAACCACTCTAATATGCGGGTTGTTGATAACCTACTGTCAGTTATCGTGATGAGAGTTGTATGTGATGACATGGTTGAGAGTAGTGATGGTGGAGGTGAAATCCAGGAAATCATTTTATTTTTAAAATCACAGAATTTTTGTTTTAAATCACTGACAAATTAGTTAATAATGTGTTTTCTATGAGACAGAGACAGTAACTATATTATTTCTTTCTAAAAATACTTATTATATATAATGCATAGTCACTACAGAAAAATTTAAAAGGAAATACTACAAAAATATGATAAGGGGAAAATTAAAATCATGTACCATCCACCACTCAGAAACAACTGTATTGTGTGTGTGTTTCAGTTTTTAGCAAATATATACATATTTGATACTAATAGGTTAATTATTAAAATTCATTCATCATGAAAATTGCAATTACATAATAAGGATGCATTGAACTTAGAACTAAAATAGAATTTTAAGAAGTGGACTCCTTGATTATAGATTGTATGTTTAAAAAAATTTTTATATTGTCAATATTTTAGAAATGGTATAGTTAAACAGTTTCTTTCATCCTTTTGTTAATCATCACATTTAGTCATGGCCCTTGGCCTTTGAAATAAGTATCAGGTTTACTTACTTAAAGGTGTATTTGGTACTTTTTTTTCCCTGAGTACCACTGACAGGTTGAAAATGCTTGCCATATTTTTGTTACTATTTCCAATGAAAATAATGAATACTTAAATTTCTGGAAGGCAAGGACATTTTTGTGTAACATATTTCTTCAATTCTTGGTATACTTTGAGTACACAATTAATAAATGACTATTTGATATAATTACTATGTTGTAAATCAAGTTTTCATAACTGATGAAAAATTAAACTTTTTTAGGTCAGTTGAAAATATCAACTTTTATCTTGGATTCATGGGTATAATTTGGGAAATTCTGAAGTGAAGATCGTCTCTCATGAACCCTTATATTTATGTTAGTGTTTCCTTACCTGTGGTTATGTGAGACACTTGGAAATTATAAGCATGTTCTTGAAATGTACATTTTAAAAAATTACAGATCTTTGAGATCATTCTTATTTAAAATTGTGAGAATGGCTTTAAAAACCTATTCTACCAGTTAATATAAAGAGCAATTTTCTTAGCTTGTCCTTGGGATATCTTTGCACTAATGTGAACACTCACTAGCCAATCTCAAATTCAGGATTTGCAGAATAATCAACAATTGTTGATAGCTATATATATTCAGAATAAACAATAAAGTGGAAGACAGTTTATAATATAATCTACGTTGGTCCTCCTTTTCCCCCAGCTTTATTGATATATGATTGACATAAAATTAAGATGCACAATGTGATGATTTGATGCAACAATTTATTGCAAGATGCTTATGTTGGTCTTCTTTTAAAGAAAACATTTTACATCATGAAGATTCAGTCTGATTCATACAGGTTTTCCTAGCTCTACTCTTCACTTTCTTTATTCCTAGAATTTTAACCATCACTTTCAAGCATGTTTAAATGTCAGTTTTAATCATAAGGTAGGTCATGCCAATCACACATGTAGTACACTGCCCCCAAGATGTCATTTTTTTTTTTTTAGATTAAAATGTCACTAAAATATTCCTCTGGAGGTGATTTCCTCCAGTTTTTCCTCCCTCATGCACCATGAATTAGAAACCTTTTGCTGTTGAAATGATGAAATACCAACCTCAAATAAGATTGCCAATGAGATTACAAGGATTATGGAGCAAACGGCAAAAACAGAACAAAACATTTTTAGGACATAGGTTTTAGTCTTTTATTTTTATTTTAGATTTTTATTCTTGTAAAATGTTTAAGATGTTTTAAGACACATAGACCCACACAATGAAAGTAAGAGTAATAGCTCACAATTTATTACATGCCAGATGATGTGCTAAGCACTTCACATGCATTTTCATATTCAATCCTAGTTCAAACCTGTGAGGGTTAGGTAACAGTTTACATCTTCATTATGCGGATGAAGATATTTAGGCTTAGATTAGTCAAGTGGCAGATCCAAACTCTGAAACTTAGTAAAACCAAAGCCCCCTTTAATAGGAAAATTTATGATTTAATAATAATAGCAGATGGAAAAGATATGTTCTCATCTGTGATCGTCTGAATATTATAGTTGCTTAGTGATTGATTAAATAGCTAAAAATTAAAAGCAAAGTGGAAAATTTGGGCTTTTTTCTTACCAAAATAGTTATACAAAATTATCAATGGAGATGGGTTTTGCGTTTAATCAGGATTAAATTCAAAATAAATTTTTGCAATCAGGATATTTCTCAATGAGTTTTGATAGTATAATAGAAAATAATGCCAACTATGGTTTTACAGAAGATACAGAAATTCAGTTATAGTTTCTATGCTGATATTTTTAGTTGCAGTAAGCATGAAAGGGAGCTCACTGAAACCATCTGTGGTTAAGTTGAGGTGTATCACTAATCTGAAAGACTGTGTGCAGCACTGTGTTTGTTGCAGCATCATTTACAATAGCCAGGTATGGAAGCAACCAGAGTGCCTGTCAGCAGATGAATGGATAAAGAAGATGTGAGCTACACACACACACACACACACACACACACACACAATATTGCTCAGCCATGAAAAGAATGAAATGTTGTCATCTGTGATGGACCTAGAGGGTATTATGCTAAGAGAATAAGTCAGAGAAAGGCAAATACCATTTGATCTCACTTATATATATGTGGAATCTAAAAACACAAAACAAATGAACTAACATAGCAAAACAGAATATACTTATAGAGAACAAACACATGTTGGTTGCCAGAGGGAAGGGAGGTGGGGAGATGAGTGAAATAAGTGAGAGAGACTAAGAGGTACATACTTCCAGGGACGAAACGAACTGCGTGAGGAATGCAGTCAGTTACATTGTAGTATCTCCGTATGGTGACAGCTGTAACGAGACACATTGTGGTGATCATTGAGTTATGTATAGAAATATTGAATGACTGTGTTCTGCACCTGGAACCAACATAGTGTTGTAGGTCAGTTAAACTTCAGTTAGAAAAATGTAGACAATTAAAAATCAAGATGCTAATGATGGTTATCTTTGGGGGAGATTATGGGTGATGGTTAATTTTTACTTTATACGTCTATGTATTTCTAGTTGTCTGCAAGGAACGTGTATTGCTTGTAAAATTAGAAAAAAACAATGTTACTAAAAATGAAAAAAGAAAGACAGCAAAACAAAAGCAAAAAGTAATGAGGTGTCTCAGTTGGAGTTCAGCCAGAGGGGAAAAGCTGTGAGGTGTGCGTATGTGAGGGGAGGTACTGTGTGCACCTGCTTTCTGAGACTGAGAGGCCTGGGTGGGTGAGCCTGGGTCCTCCGTGCAGCTGGCCTTGAGAGATCTTAAGCAGTATAGGGCCCTGAGGCACTCACTCTCTGTAGTGTCTGAGCTCAGGGAAAGCCTGAGCCCTCTTTTAAAGGCCTCACCTGATTAAGTCTCACTCACCCAGGATCATCTCCCATTTTATTTGCTCAAAATCATTTGAATAGGGATCTTAATTCCCTCTGCAAGATCTTTTCACCTGTGCCGTGTAACACACCCTCATCATGGGGTGGTAGCCCACCATGTTGTTGGCTTGGTCCACACTGCAAGGGAGGGCATTCGAGTACAAGATATTCAAGGGCTTCTCCTGAGGCTCTGTGACCTCCTTTCATTGCCCCATGGAAGCCCTTCCAGGACCCTCTCAGTACAAGAAAAGTTTTAAAGCCCTTCTCTCCACAAACCCACCCATCGGCATGTCTCCTCATGACATTCCTGAACACCGGGGATAAAGCAAGCTATATATTTTTTGCTGCTCTGCTCTGGATGGGCTAAGCTTGGCCCGGCCTGTCAGTCCCAGCAATTTCTGTGACCCTGTAGCATGTTTAGACTCCTGTTTCACAGTGATCAGCTATTCTGTGCCAAAAGGTGACACCATTGAGAAGCAGATAAAAAAATATTCTTTCGACCCTTTAACTGTCCTAACTTTACCCATTATTTGACTTAAGGAGAACTGGCTATTATAAAAACAAACACACGCCATCATCTAAGGATAAAAGCCTTTGTTTTCTTCCCTTCAGCCACTTGGCAGAATAGTTTGGATACATTTAAGGAAGATTTCAGTTAATGCTAGAAGACTCTCTGAACTTGGTCCGTGTAATAAAAACATCATCCTACAGGACGAGTTTAAATTTCTTAATGAGTAATTTCGTATAGCCAATGCATAGAGATCACTTAATGAGGACAGTTATTCAGAAATAGCTTTGACTTAGAAATGAGCCAGTTTGGTGTGCCCAGTGCCAAAATATCACTTATTATGTTCCAGGCTGATCTTTTACACTTCTGGAAGCCTTGTGATACTTAGTTGAAAATTAGATTTTCCAAGCCTTCATGAGTGGAATTGTTTGAAGGGTAAGATTGTGAGTAGTTTTTTCCCTGAAGAGCAGCTTTGGTTTTGGCAGGTGGTTAACCTCGCCGGACTGAAACTCCAGTTCCTTTCTCTCTAGTTCCGCGGGCAGCTGCTTGTACTGTTTGTGCTCAGTTACTTCCGTTTCTAGCTGCTGCCGTTAACCTGGCCTCCCCTGAGCATGCATGATATAGCGCAAGAATTTGGGCCAATTTTATCAACGGATTTTGTGGCTCCCTCTCTCATCCAGGAATTGGCTCATCTGATTTTCTGCTCATGAGCCCCAGAGTGTGTCCTCTGACACCTGAGGTGTCAGTAAGCAGCTTTCACCTGCCTGAGCTGCAGGCAGAGGCGCAGGGCATGCCCCGAGCCAGAGGCAGCTTCTTATAAGTCACCTGGCTACTCTTGTCTTCAGAAAGGTCTGCTGCCCACTTTCTCTATGCCTTTGTTCCCTCTCAGGTGCCTTCAAAGAGATTCTGAAAAATATTTCTTCCAAGTTTTACAATTTTTATCTATGGGAGGATTAGCCCAACTGACTGCTCCATCATTTCCCAAAGCCAGAAAAAGTCAAAAGAGAAATAAATCTAAAAGGTGATACCAAAGCTGAAGGCCACTAACCAATATAGAGTGGCTAATACAGGGTTTTGTTAAGAATATTACTTGCCTAATCTGAGACACTTTATTTCTAGTAATACAGGCTAATTTTCTGTTAGATGCTTTTACCGCATAGTGGTTGGTCAGAGCATCTTGATTATTTTCACCTGAATTTGTCCTAAGTCTGAGCTACAGAAAATGATAGGAACTATAAAAAGGAAAGAATGTGACTGGACTATGTTCTTTTAAACATCAAATAAACACACTTCTTTTTTTTTTTTCCTCTAATGTCACCTTTTTTTAAATAGCAGTATTGTTAATTTACAATGTTGTGTTAATTTCTGGTGTACAGCAAAGTGATTCAGTTATATGTATATGTATTCTTTTTCAGATTCTTTTCCATTATAGGTTATTAGAAGATACTGAATATAGTTCCCTTTACTATACAGTATATCCTTGGTTTTTTATCTAATTTATATATGGAGTGTGGATATGTTAATCTCAAACTCCTAATTTATCCTTCCTCCCCTTTCCCCCAGTAACCTTAAGTTTGCTTTTCTATGTGAGTCTTTTTTTCTGTTTTGTAAATAAATTCATTTGTGTCATTTTTTTAGATTCCACATATAAGTGCTATCATGTGGTATTTGTCTTTCTCTCTCTGACTTACTTCACTTAGTATAATTCCCAGTCCATCCATGTTGCTACAAATGGCATTATTTCATTCCTTTTTGTGGCTGAGTAGTATTCCATTGTGTGTGTGTGTATATATATAATATACACCACATCTTCTTTATCCACTCATCTCTCTGTGGACATTTAGGTTGCTTCCATTTCACTCAAGCAGTTCTCGAGGATCAGAGTAATTACAAAAACATGGTTATTGTGAAGTTTCACAATGACAACTTCTAATCCAGAGAGTGATGTGAACTACTTCAGTAAAAAGCACACAAAGCATAACTTTGCAGTTAGTAACTGTGACTTCTCAAAACACAATCCAGAGGCTTATAAATAGACTACAAACTAATTCCTTGGATAAAAGAAAATGAAAAGTGTGAATGTTAGAGGCTTATTGTTTGATTCTGAGGAGATAATTGCATTGTTATATTTTTCCCTAGAATTTAATTTTCTCATTTATAGGGTTGATGGAAGGAGATTAGTAGCTTATCTTGTTTGATAGAATGAAATTGGAATGGTTTATTATCTGTTTCATTGTGGATTCTTAGAATAGTGTTTCAAATTATTTGCATAATGGTTAAATCAGTTTAACTTAATTGTATTCACTTTCTTGTATGACTTTAACCTTTTTACATAAAGAATTTCAACTCTTAAATTTTAATTTTCAATTGTTGATGGACTACCCATAATTATTTTGGAGTTACTAATTATTAGTACAGTGTGAAAATGACATGAGAAATCTATCAAAGTTTTGTCTTACTTGAATTGTCCCTTTTTGTGTAACAGACATAAAATTTACTCCAACCTAATCTTAGAAAACAGTTGTTTAACTATTACTAATTTCAAACAACAGTCAAATAGCCAAAGACATAGAGGAAACTTAAAGTCAGTTGAACAAGGAATGTTAGAGCAAGAGGAAGAGTAAGAAGCCACAGCGGGAGGTATTGCAACCAGTAGAACATTAGTTTTTTGGGGGGTTTTGTTTGTTTGTTTGTTGCTGTTATTTTAAGAACTATAGAGAACTTGAAGACATACAGAGTTCTTGAAGATCAGAATGAAGCCTGGGAGGGAGAATGGAAAGGGAGCATATTGAAGGTGGGAGCGTTAAAATAAGTAGGGATTTAAGGGAAACATTCAGTTGGTATCAGCGGAACGATTGTTCCCTCATAGTACAGGGAGCTCAGCGCAGCAGCCCTCTAGGAGTGAACGCCCCTGTGCTCCAGGTTGGAAACCACAGTGGTGGGAACTGAACTGTAGCTTTGATTAGTTCGAAAGAAATCATCACTATCCCTGACACCCTTGTGAAGAAGGAGATCGTCATCACCATCATCAACACTGTTTTCATGGTCAAAATCATTAAAATTCATTGAAGGATTTATTTTAGCCCAGGGACTTTGCTGAAAACTTTTCATCCATTAGTCATTTTTTCTGATGCTAGCTGGGAGATTCTTTTGTTAGCTTTATTTACAGATGAGAAAACTGAGGCTTAAAAAGGTTTACTTAACTTGTCCTAAGGTCACAGAGGTGATAAGGGGCAGAGATTGTACTCAAAATTGGGTTTTCTGTCCCCATGCTTATACTGTTAGTCATCAATAATAAAAATAATAATCTGGAAAGAATATGAAGCCTCAACTACCAATTTTAATATCTCTGGTTTAGTGTTTGCCATGAAGCCATATAAAATTTTGTGTTGAGGCCGAAATAAGCTTCTAGCAGTGTGAATAACTCGGGACTGTGAGATGTACTTTTGCAGCCTCCTGCTTTGGTTCCGGTAGAGACCAAGCTGCTAGGAGAGGAGATTTTGACCATCCTTATTTCTGAGGCCGTCAGAGGGTTGCATTTTTCACATTTACAGCAAAGTTCTCTTGATGTTATAAACTCGTATTTTTTTAAACTGTTGCTTCTCTTTTTTATTGTCTCTATCTCAGGAAAAATTGGATGTAGGGGTGAGGAAAGAAGTTGATGGCATAGGGACAGTCAGAAATAAAGTACGGGGACTCAGTGCACTACATACAGCACATAAACAGCGGCCTGTGGCTCACCTACCAGTCTGTGGATGTGAAATCTGTGAGGATGGGATCCGTACAGTGTAAGGTGAGAGGCTGTCAGAACCCTGTGTGGCAGTCATTCTGTACGACTGAAGAACCCAGCGCGACAACCAGAGGTGGCCAGCCCTTCAGCCACCTGCTAACTGTCATTGTTTACATGCTAAAGGTTCCATCCCACCCTCATCCACTCAGGTTTGTGCAGTGAACCAGGCTGGATGTTACATCAGTGGTTTAAATTTTAAGTGAAGAAATGTGCTGCTCCTTCCCGGGTTCTAGCTTAGTCTGCCCCGTTCCCCTGGTCCTCCAGGTGCCGCAGGCATTATGCTTCTGAAATGCAGAAGTTCTCATCCCGTCCCCTCTGCATCCTTCAGCTACACACCCCACTGCTTACAAGACAGCAGCTACACGTCTTGGGAGTGCAGGACGCCCTTCCCGACCTGCCCCGACCTGCCCTGGCCTCTTCCTCCTGTCTGCACAGGCTCTGGTGCACCCTCTGCAGTGTCCCCACACCACCACTCACTCAGCACAGTCCTTGTAGCCCCTCAGAGAAGCTCGGCCTTCACACATCTGCACCCTTGCAAATAGTTTCCTCTGCTTGGGATGCCCTTTAAAACTTTTTTTTTTCTCCACCCAATTCCTATCCATCCCCCAGGGATTAAAAGTTGGTCTTAGAAGGTCTTCCTAACGTCTAAGCTCATCCTGCACACCCTCCTTTGTGTTCTCATAATATTGTGTATAACTTACTAAATTTTATGTGCGCTGTCTGGGCTGTTTTATCTGCTAGGCTACATGCCTCTCTCACTGTCTCTCATTTGTGAGCTTCCTTAGGGTGCGTACAGTAATTCTGCAGACTGTTCAGATTTCACGTTTTTATATCACCATGTAACACAGTGCACAGAATCTAATAACAGGACAAATACTATTTCTATGAACATGAGACCTCCGGTCTCTTTATTCTCGGTAGACTTACTCATTGTAACATACATGTTCCAGTAAGGATTGCTCAGAGTTACTGTGATCTCTTCAGGGTGACCTGCGCTGCTTTTAGTGACGTCGGGGGCTGGCTCTGTTTGGATGGAGCTGGTCTTAGATGCATCCGTGTACCACCTTCCTCAGAGCTGTGGATGGAGAGCCAGACCCGGATCATTTTCACAATGAGATGATCACTTGTGTTCAGGGTCTTTGATCCAGGCTCACCCGTTTGAATGTATTTGTTTGCATTCAGTATTTGTCCGTCATTCACTGTTTCCTGCAGCTGAGCCTGGCTGTTTCTAACTTTTTATTATGGGGAGAAATAGTGCAGTTAGACCCTGTGTGTTCATCAGTCATCTTCAACATTTTCAGTGCTCTCCTGCTTTCTTTTTTTCAGGGTAAGGGGGAGGGAAAAACAAATTCACATGTGGCTGTTTGGTGCTTGAATGTGGCTAGCAGTATAAGAACTGAATTTTTAGTTTTGCTTAACTTTACTTTAAATTTAAAAGTTTATACTTAAGTTATTAGAAAGCTTGTATGCATGTTTGGAATACTTGGATATGTGAATGTACTTTCCCAACTATAAATGTCATGAATTCTAAAAAAAATCAGGTATTTTCACTAATAATTTAGTATTCAAATCAAGTTATTCTAGAAGCATAAAATACACACTGGATTATGAAGACAAGGAATAAAACAAAGTAAAATATCTCATTTACAAGTTTGTATATTTATTACATGTTGAAATAATAATATTTTCCATACAGTGAATTAAGTCAAACAAGTATTAAAATTAATTTTACCTTTTAAAAATACATTAATGTTAGTTCTGGCAAATTCAAAGCTACATGTTTTTAAACAACTTCCTCACCTCCCATCCCTGATGACCTGGTGCTTCCCTCCCACCACTGCCACTCTCAGGGATAAGCCCTATCCTTGCTTGTCATATTCTAGAAGTGAGTTTCACTGTTGGGCTTTTTACATTATTTTATAGGGAGTGATTTTATTAGATTTGCCATTTTGCATTCTGGGTTGTTAAACCTTAATATTTACCAGAAGGTTAGAAGTTCAAAGTATTATTTCACAAATCATAAAGAACAGAGAGAGGAAACAAAGAAAGTTCTTAACTAAGATACTACTTTGTAAGAGCTGTTGTCTAACATCGCTTTTTCCTTAGCACCATTATTATTTTTTTTACCATTTTTTGTTGAATTATAATCATTTTACAATGTTGTGTCAAATTCCAGTGTACAGCACAATTTTTCAGTTATACATGAACATATGTATATTCATTGTCACATTTTTTTCTCTGTGAACTACCACAAGATCTTGTATGTATTTCCCTGTGCTATACAGTATAATCTTGTTTATCTATTCTACAATTTTGAAATCCCGTCTGTCCCTTCCCACTCCCCACCCCCTTGGCAACCACAAGTTTGTATTCTATGTCTATGAGTCTGTTTCTGTTTTGTATTTATGTTTTGGTTTTTTTTTTAGATTCCACATATGAGCGATCTCATGTGGTATTTCTCTTTCTCTTTCTGGCTTACTTCACTTAGAATAACATTCTCCAGGAGCATCCATGTTGCTGCAAATGGCATTATGTTGTCAGTTTTTATGGCTGAGTAGTATTCCATTGTATAAATATACCACTTCTTCATCCAGTCATCCGTTGATGGACATTTAGGCTGTCTCCATGCCTTGGCTATTGTAAGTAGTTCCTTAGCACCATTATTGAAAGTTTAACGTGGCATATGTTTATAGGAAAAGTATAGGTAAAAATGATAACATGTAGACATATTATTGAAGAAATAGAAGTAAATCTCAATCAGAAAATCGCTAGAAACTCTTTAGGTGTTATATCCCTATTCTATGATTCAGTGGAAAATACAAAAAAAAAAAAAAAAGAGAGGCTTAAAAAGTTCTTTCAACCTTTTTTCTGTTCATGTACCCCTTGAATGAATTTTTAAAACCATATACTTCATGACATAATTTTCATTATAAATTTAAATCTTTGCATATAAAGTGGTTTCAGGCCTTCAGCATACATGAATATTTTAAACCAAACTGTACCTATGTCATTTAAATATGTTATATGGGAAATAAATCCCAAGAGTTTCCACAATTTCCTCACCTTATTCTGCTGAGTTCAATAAAGCACCAAGCCCTGGCAATTTCATCTTCCACGTGTACCTCATACCAGTCCCCTCTGCTCCACCCTTAAGAATCTAGTTCCACCTTTATCATGCCTGGTGTGCACTGTTTCCATTGCCTCCTAACCATCTCTGTGACCTCAGTCTGACCTGCCTCCAGTTCTTTCTGACTGGGTGATGCCATGCTTAGAACCCTTTGAGGCTGAGCCTTATTCCTGTCATAATTCCAGTCTCCTTACCATGCAGGACAAACCAGCTGACTCATCCCACCTCACCTCCAGCCCCTCCTGCTTCAGTCCGTTGCGGTAATGCCGACGTTCTTTATTGTTACTCCCCTCTCTTATTCCTTAACCAGGATTAAAGCCAAAATGGGGCTTACCTTCTACATCATAGGCTAACAAAGAGCTTTATGCTTCACAAAATGAAAGGAATCCATTCCATGAGGGACACAATCCCTTCGTGTTTATGTTATCCACCTTTGCAATTAATCAAATCCAGAAGTAGCAAACCAGCCAACAGCTTAGGTAGGCCAGGTTCATGCTGGGCCAATTCCAAGTAACGTGTGATAGAAACTTGCTATAGCATCTGATTAGCTACTTCACACTAAGATGACTATAGTAATGAGTAAAAAATGTTGCAACAAATATGATTTCAAAAAGCGAAAAAGAGAGGAGGTCTGCTGGGAAAGGTTGTATAGAAAAGTGTAAATATGGTTCTAGTGAACAGCCAAATAGCTTTCTGGCTTTACCAGTTCTGAACATTTCCCCCCATTTGTGCACACGCTCTCTCTCACTTGCTCTTATTTTTGTCTCACCTCCAAAGTTTAACATCGATAAAATGTTATTTAATATACCAACCATATTCATACTACCCCAGTTATTAGTAAATATCTTTACAGCTTTTTGAGAAATTCTGAATTCACTCAAATGTAACACTTTATATTGGTGGTCATGTCTCTCTAGTCTTTTATAATTTTGCCTATTTTTTTCCTTCATAATATTGATAGCTGAAGAGGTCAAGCAAGCTGTCTTGTAGAATGGTCCATAGTATAAATTTATTGTTTCCTCAAGGAGCCAAGGAAGCTTCTAGAGGAAGAGCAGCAGCACCACCACCAAGATGCGTAACAGCGATGACAGTAACGCGGCGGCCGCCACGGTTGTCGCTCCGGGGAGGGGGCTCTGGCCGGCCTCGGGCCACCTCCCCTACGGACCCCCGGGGCGCCCCACGGCCGGCAGCAGAGTGCTGTGGCGCTCCAGCTTGGCCGAGTCGGGGTGGAGGCCGGTCCCCGGGGCCGGGCCGGCGGCGGGAAGAAGGACCGGGCTCGGCCCCAGCACCGCGCGGGCTCAAGCCGCCGTCGGCGCCCCCTAGCCGCCAGCGCGGTGACCTGCAGCCACGCGGCCGCGCGGAGGAAGCCCCGCTCCGGGCGGGCGGCCCGAGGCCGGCGGCTCCGGAGCTGCAGAGCCCAGCGGGGAGAGACGGGGCGGCAGAGGACGAAGGGCGGGGCGGCGAGGACGGGGTCCCGGAGGCCGAGGAGCCGCTGCGGTCCGGCCGGACGGTGAATGGCAGTGGGCTGCTCCCTACAGCTGCCGGGAAGACTGTTCGGGCTCGGAGGAAGGGGACCCGGGGACGTGGCCTCCAGCGGACGGGTGTTCAAGGACGGCTCCCGTTCCCGGCACCGGCCCAGGCGGGGCCGGAGTGAGCCTCTCTCCCCGCTGCCTGCGACGTCGGCCGGCGGCCGGCTGCGACCTCAGTTCCGGGAGAGGAGGAATCGCGATGCACGACAGGGCGGCGGCGCCGGGAGTATAGACCGGAGCCGGGAGTGTAGACACACGCCGGGAGTGTAGACAGGAGCCGAGGCTGTGGACAGAAGCCGAGACCTCGAGGCGGCGGCGGCGGCAGCGGCGGCAGCGGCGGCGCAGGGAGGAGGGTGTGATCATCTGGACTCCAGCCCCGCGCCTAGATGCCTGTGTTAACGCTGAGCACCTGGCCCCTCTCCTGCCAACGCCGCTCGCCGACATGGACTCAACCTTGGATTCGTCTACAGGCTCCCTCCTTAAGACCAATCATCATATCGGCGGTGGGGCCTTCAGCGTGGATTTTTCCCAACAGCCTCCCTCCCAGTGCGGCGGTGGCCGCCTCCAGTTCACTGAGGACCAATCACTCCAATCACACCTACGTGAAAAACACCTGTAACAAACCAAAGCGTTCCGAGCCTGAGGAGGAACTTCTCCAGGCAATTTAAACGGAGGGGGTGTCCCCAACAGGGGGTTTCGGTGCCCACCACTTGTGGATGTTTCTCTTAGCTGCTGCCTGCTTATTTTCCCTCATATTGGGACTGACTTAGCTACGAGTGAGAGGGACAGGACTCTCCGAGGATGGAGGACTCGGCGGTAAGTATTAAACCCTCTGGGCAGGGGAGCAAAGTGCCTGTGGTTAGTGCTGGGCTCTGACCGGTCCTGGGCATCTTACCTGAGTTGATTTCTGTCAGCAAAGTCATGGTTTAATAGTGAAACGCAGCAGACTGAGTGTATTTTTGTCATCTTTCTTTAAGAAAGAACATGATTACCATGATCAGAATGAAAATCCCATGGCTGCTTTTAAGGTTTTTGTGTATGATGTATGCGGGAATTGAAGACATCTTACAAAAGAACAGGATGTTACAAGTAAGCCTGTTAAGTAAAATGCATTATGTGTTTAACTTAAATTTTCTTTTGGCCTTAAATAACCATAGGTGCAGGTTCCAATCCAATTACTCGATAGTTTGGAGGTTTTTTGATTGTTCAGGAGCATCATACATGTACTGGAATTTTGTTTGGTTGGTTGGTTTTTGTTTTCCCAAATTGAGTTGTGGTTCTAAAAGGTGAAGTAAGAGCTCTTGAAACTCTGGTTAATTATTTTGTAGTATTAAATACATGTGTAGGTAGTTCCATACTTCCTTTAAAATCTAAAAATGATCGATTTCCAAGCCCAAAGCACCTCCCCTCCCACCAGTGGAAAAAAAGTTATGGTAGGGCCGTGCAGGAGTTTACAGACAGATTCATCTGAATTGGTTTCCAGGCCATGCCTTTTAACTTGCTGAATGGGTGTAGGCAGGTGTGTTCGTCCACTCGTTAAGCCAGCATCGTTTTCTGTGCTGAGCACTCAGGATACAGGAGTGATAAGGAAGAGCATCCCTGCCCTTCAGCACAGGAAGGAGGTGGGTACTGACCACTTATGTTCTGTGAAGGGAGTGAGGCTGGAGTGGTTGGTGTGCCCTGCTTCAGAAATGATGAGGGCAGGCACTATGTGAGGTGAGACTGGAGAAGGAGACGGCCTTGCAGGCGTCAGGAGAGCATTCAGAGGAAAGGCCTTGAGCTGAGCGAGAGCCTTCTGTAGGTGAGAGTGCCTTGAACAAGGGGGAGCGAGCCAGAGTTTGAGCTTCCCTTGCATAATCTGTAAAACAGTGCGAATCTTGGTTAGAATGATGCCTGGGAAGATTAAAAGAGAGAAAATCATTTTAGTGCATGATGGATGGCCTGCTGAATACGTAATTTCTCAATGTTAGGTCCTTTCCCTCACCCCATGAAACTTCCTGCCCTTTTCACCCAACATGAATTCAGTGTATCATGGTTTGTAAAACTGGCTTACTGTTATTAGTTTTATTTCAAACTAGTGAATGATAGCAGACTTAAAGCATAGGAGCAAAAATAGTATAAGCTTTGAATATAGTATAAGGTTTGAATATAGCCAATTCTAAGACAGTCGAATAATTGATTATAATATTCCTTAACTAAAGGGCTTAGAAGAGGACTGAAATCCAGCACTCACTTTAATTGGTACCCTGATTACAAGAGTGATATAGTGTGTCCTGCCTCAGATATTTGAGAGAGAAAAGAAATAAGGTCACATAAGAAGCTAAATTAGTAAAGTCCAGGCAAATGACATTACCTATGAGCACTACCTGTCTGCATGTTTGTTTCTCTAGCAGAACTGGTCTATTCTGTGAACTGGGCCTTTTCTAAGAATTAAATGCTTTACAAATATAATCTCATTGAATCTGCCTAACAACTCACAGAGGCCAATGGTGGTATCTTCACTTTTAGACAAAGACACTGAGACTCAAGGAAGTTAAGAAATGTATCCACAGTTGTACAGCTATTGAGTAATAGGACTAAAATTTGGTTTCAGATTTTTTTCAGTGAAAAAGCCCATTCTACTTTTGATATTGTTTGTAGAGAATTTTCTAAAAGGATACTTTTATCAGGATTAAGAAAATAATTACTTAGTAGGATTACATACAGAATTACTGATATGCATAATTCTCAACTAAGATGACCTGTCACATCCTTCTTGTCACTATTAAGATGAATGACTAATATCCCCTTAAGTACTAAAATTTCAAGTGGAATAGAAAAGGATTGGCTTGCTAGAGCTCTGGTACCCTCCTCACCTCCACCAACGTGGAAGGAAGGAAGTTATATAGTGGTTTGCATTTTAATAAATGGTAAATATGAGGTAGCCTGGGTGATGGAAAAAATAGTGGCCAAGATGTAGAGGATCTGGGTCCTAGGACTCGTCCAAATGACCTCAGTCGAGTTCCTTAACCTCTGAGCCTCATTCTTATGTATTAAACTGGAGTAATAACTTTTGCTGTCTATGGGGTTGTTGTGAGGATCAAATGAGATAGTTTGTTAAATGTAAAGTGGTATTATTATTCAAAAGTTTAGATAAAATTTGTCATTTTCCTGGTGAACTACCGTATATATGTAAAGAAAGTCATTTCTGTAAATGATATTTAGTAGTGTATTTCCTACCTCTTCAGCATTTATTGTTTATTAAATTCTTTAAATACACATTGTAGACATTGATAGAGAAATCTGAGTCAAAGTATAATGAATCCTTAAATGCACTGTACACTTGACCTGTTGCATATCCTGGCGGAAAGAAGGGCTTGTGAGTTCAGTTAGTCTGCACACCCAACGGTGAAAAATTTCACTACCTATATTCATGTATCCTTTGTCATGTTATGATGTTTTGCCAATGCTTAGCCACAGGGTTCATTGGTCAAATAGTGTGCTTAAGGAAACAGTTTTACTTTGAGTAATAATTTCACCGGAAGATTGTAGGTTGTATGTTAGAGTAAGCCTGAGTAAGCTTTTATTAGTTATTTAAATTGTGTATAGCATATAATAGATTAGCCTTTTAAATAGTTCCTAATCATTTGATCTTTGAAAACTTTTCATTGATATCCTAGTTTTGTTAACAAAATTACCTTCATTAAATTAAAAATAATAATAATAAATAAACAATAATAAAATGTTTTGTCTACCAAAGATATACATTTTAGACTTTTAAAGGGAATTCTTTTTCTTTTAAATGCTTTTTCTATTAATTTTCCTGTTTTTTTAGAAAACAGTGTTTAAATTTTCAGATTTTAAGGTACTTAAGTCAATATCCACTTCACAATTGTGTTCCAGTTTATAGGTAAACTTGCATTTTTTTATACTTATATGGCTTTTTAAAAATATCATTCTGTATTTTCCAAATGTGTTATGGAAGATGCATGTTGTAATTTTTTTTTCTTTCATTTTTAGCTTCTTATTTTGAAATACTTACGGATTCACAGGAAGCAGCAAAAAATGTTAGAGAAGTCCCATGTGTGCTTTTTAAAGATTTTTAACATTAAAAAAATGTTTTTCTCAAGATTTTGTGTCTTATATCTCCATACTTAAAATGGTCTGAGGAACAGAAACTCGCTTAGCATTTACCTATTTACATGATCCTACAACTCTCATCCTCCTGTTTTTATTTTGTTTTGTAAAACAGGCTAAGATAGTGTGTCCCAGTAGGACTGTGGTTTTGTGACAACTAGCAGAGCTGTCAGGAAAGACAATTAAATGTACAGGTAACAAGTTATGTATGTTTAAGAAGCAGAGGAAGGTACGTAAGAGGAAAACCTTCTCCCAGCTGAGCTAAGTGTCATTTCCACATGTGACTCTCCCTCCTGTGGAGTTACGTGGCGCTCCTCTTTTCTACATGCTTTTGGTGCCTCTGCTGCCTTGTCAGAGTCCCCTTCTCTGCTGTATAATCAGACTCCTAGTTGTGGGGGGGCATGGAGTGGGGGTGAAATAGAACCAAAAAAAAAAGTCCTGTCTCTGCGAATCTTGCCACACCTCCATAGCTGGCCAACGCCCTTTCTGATTGCTATATGATCTCTTTAATAGAGTTAATACAATGATTTTTTTCAGTTAAATTCCTCTAAGCTCTAGAGTTCCACAGATAGACTTTAGTAACTAGAGGAAAGCCCGAAGCCCTGTTACTGTCTTTTGACCCAGCCCCACCTTCTCACTTGAAACTTACCAATTTGTGTAAAAAAAAGTATGCATTTGTATGGACACACACACAGACACACACACACACATATGGTTCTTCTTTCTGCAGAACCTATACATGAATCCTAGTTAACCACCCTTGTTTTATAACTTACATATAATATGATATAAAAATGTTACATATAGCATGCAAATATATATCCTAGTTGCTAAATTGATTCACATATAAGCTTCTGGAGAACCAAAAAACTCCTAAAACTGAACGCAAAAATGTCTATGGACATGCACATGTATCAGCTCTGCATTTCTGCAGAGAAGACCCTTGGGTTTGCTAATAAGCTTCTCAAGTGGGAGAGGTCCTTTCCTGGTCTGAAAGTAATGAAGAATTATGCTTTATGGTATCTGTAAATCATTACTCAACCTACTATATTGATTTGACTTCTTCTCTTTTCCTTTATATTCAAATGCTTAGAAGAGTGTATGATTTCCTCCTTTAACAGCAGGCATTTCCACAAAAATCACATGGCTTTTTTCAGGCAGTTTGAACATACACAGCGCTGAGTACCAAGCCCATCTGCTGTCAGGCTGTGACACGGGGTCAGCAGGGAGAGACAGCGGGATGGTGTACTTTCACGGTGCTGGCTAAGCCACAGCCCCTTTTAACAGGTAGAAAATGAATGACAGGCAAAAATTGTGGACTGAATTGCCCCCATTGAACTCCAATGCCACAACTGTAGAGAAGGCAAAAGAAATACGTTAACTATTAATAACTACTAAAACAATTTGACGTGGTGGACATAGCTTAAGCGGTAATGAAAGAAAGCCATTTAATCAGATCTGAAGTGTGTGAGACTGGATGTGCTCACTTTGTTCATAGCCATAGGAAGTGGAACCAATTAAATTGGACAAAACCTTAGGTACTTTAAAGGGAATTTCTATCACTCACTCTGCAAATGCGGTATGTAGTGTGCATTTCTGGAGACCATGAGGTTCTCAGTGGTGATCACTCATGCCTACATGCAGCATCTGCAAGCAATGAAAGGGTGTGCACATCCTGTTACAGAGCGTGAAGGTGGATGACGGCAGCTGACAGACAACACCGGTCCTACCTCAAGCTGTTTTTAACCTATTTTTACTGAGCATAAAATGCTCTTTGACTGAAAGAAGAAATAAAACATTTTTGAGCCTTTTTCCTTTGAACGTAATCCCTAGGTGCTTTCTTTAAAGAGGGTTGTGATCCTTTGTTAGAAAGAATGTGGTTGGCAATTCAGGAAGTGAAGGGTGGCACGTTAGTAGTTATGAGACACAATGTCTGCCAATTGTAACCTAAATTCAAATCCTATAAAGGAAATATTTTTGTCATAAGAAGGAAATGGGTCATGTTAGATCTACTGATTCAAATAAAGTTTCATGTGTCGATGAAAGACATTAAGCCATCGAAGAACCTCTGGGTGGATTAGATAGATGTGCCAGGAGCCCAGCAGAAGTTTTGCTTAGACTCTTTGATGGCAGAGCTTAGTACTTTTAAGGCTCTCAAGGAATTTCCACTGTGATCCTGTGATAAGAATGAAATGCTAGTCATGAATAAAAAACACACAGAGAGAAATTCATTTAGTTACACCAGTGGTACAGAGGGGAAAGCATCAAGTGAAATAGAATGCTGAAGGAGTGAAGGGAATGCCACATGAGAGGAGCTAAAATACCATGAGGACTGAAGGTTTCTTAAAGAATAGCCCAGCACTTGCCACAGTCTGTGCAAAGCACGTGGCTTCTCATTGATGACATTAGGAATGGCTGAATCAACTGGAGCTACATTCATGGTGTTGTGCACTTCTAGTCATGAACTTTAACTACAGATGTTATCATGCTGTGAACCTAGCACAAAATATGTTAGTAAGAGTGTGATATATGAGACTAGGCTACGCCAAAGTTTGATAGCTGCAGCGACTTGTGACACTAATTAGAACCAGGCCAGGCCTCACAGGTCAAGGGCACAGTCCTCCGTAAGTCTGCTCTCACTTCCCGCAACCAGGCTACCCTCACTGCTGACCAGCTGGCTATCCCGTTACCCCTCAGGTTTGATAATTCACTGGAATGACTTACAGAACCCAGGAAAGTGCTATCCTTACAATTACGGTTTTGTTGTAAAGGATACCAATCAGGACTGGCCAAAAGGAGGGACACACAGGGCAATGTCTGGGAGGGTCCCAGATGCAGAGCGCCCCTTGTCCTCTCTCCATGGGGTTAGAATGTGTTACCCTCCCGGCACAGAGATATGTGACAATGTGCAGAATAGCGCTATTCAGGGGAGCGCAACCAAGCTTTGGCATTCAGAGTTTTTATCAGTGTTTCCTTGCATAGGCATGACTGGGTCATTGGCCATGCAGCTGAAGTCAGTCTCTTGACCACTTTCCCTTCCCAGAGGTCATGCTGGTATCACATTGGCTCAGAGCCCCAACTTTCTAGTTGCATGTTTAGTCTTTCAGGTGTGGCCAGTCCACATCCTGAGTCATCTCATCAGCATAAGCCACATAGGGTCCCCACCATAAGTCACCTTATTAGCATAAACTGTCAGGAGCCACCATCAATAAGAGACACTCCCATCACTCCAAAAATTCCCAAGATTTAGAAGCTACTTCCCAGCAGCCAGGGACACAGGCCAGCCAAATTCCTTATTACATAATATCTTATGCTCTAACTAGTGATAGTATCTTTGGTGTTCTGTATTAGGGAAATAATTTACTTTTCTCATTTCTCATTATTGTAAGAGATAACTCTGAAGTCAAGTCTGAATAAACATGTTTCTGTGTCTAAATAGTTCCCTTTAGCTGGTTCCACATCTTAAAAGCATCTCTAAGTAAACAATATACTATTTAAAGAATAAATTATAGTAAATTCAAACTCAGTATGGAACAAAAAACCTATATTAGCTCTTCATACATGCCTATTATCTTAATGTGTGCTCTCACATCCTCATTATCTGTGCTCCATTTCCAGGAATCTAAACCTTTGAATGTTCTTTGGTTATTTTCCAAAGCATGGTCAGATAGTAAGAAAAGTCTTTTCTCTTCCATGTAGTCTTTAAAAGAGATCTTGTTATGTGCCAAGAGATGGATGTCTTTATTCCAGTCCTGCATTTAACACATATGGAGGGAGCTCCCAATATAACCCTGAACTATGACAGCAAAATCCCTTTCACCCTCACTAGCACGGTGTTGTGAGGTACCCTACAAAGACTTCAAGTATAGAGTTACATTAATGGCCCTGACTTTATTGCATGGTCTCTTACCTTCATCTGCCAATATCTAAATGCCTTCAGAATCTCACCAAGTTGTCCCAGGATCCTCCAAGACATCTCTCATGGGCTCACGAGCAGCCCTTTCATGCTTTGCCTGTTTTGTCCTTCTCCAGCCCACTGCCTGCTGCCACTTTTTCTCGCACTTGCCATAAATTTACTCACATCCCTTCCAAAGGTTCTGCCTCCAGAGCTCCTAGTGTCATTAGTCTTCAGGGCACCAGACTCACTAGAATCTTCTGTCCCAGGCTGACCGCCTGCACACCAGGAGCCGTCTGTCTCCCACATCTCCCTGCTCTGGTTCTCTGATGGAGACACTTCCTTTAGCTTCTGCTCTGACTCAGACTGGGACCCCTGCTACATAAAAATGTAGAGACTTCTTTTCTTACTCCAGCACTCCTAACTTTCAACTTTTTACATTTTGATTTAGCATTATTAGGCTTCTTAAGCCCTGTACCACATAGTGCTGGAGTGTCAGGCCTGAAAATGGCCATAGAAGGACACTTACCCTGTCCTGTAGCCAGGCAGCACCTGAACTGTCTCATGCCACTTCTTCCCAGGACTCTGTCTGACTACAGTTCCTATTACATATGAACATAACTATTGATCCACAGGAGAAAGGCTCTTCAGACACCAGCTAGAGGGCCATCTGTCAAGCCAGTCATCTCTCATTCATTTTACAAGTATTTGGGGAGACGTTTCCATTTGCCAGATGCTCTGATAAGTTTCAGTGGTACAAAGATAAGTGAAGCAGTGCTCCCACCTTAAGCACTGCATAACAGGGAGGAATGATTATGGCTTATTCAGTGGCAAAGTAGATAGAAATGAGGGAAAAAGCCATGGAAGTTCTCTTGGGGCAAAGCAGAGGGAGGGATCAAGTCTTCCTGGGAAGAAGCAAAGTGGAACTCACAGATCACAGCACATTTGAGCTGGGTCTAGAAGGATAAAACAGTGCATCACACAGAAAGGAGGCAAAAGCAATGGACAAAATGGGCAGTTTTTTCAAATCCTAATGGTATGAATGTGCTTAGAGAATTTGAAATAGTCTGGCTGACCACAGGGTGTGGGGGAAGAGAGCAGAAATTGAGGGGTGAAAACTTGACAGGAGCTAGACTTTGATTGGAGATTATCCTGTGGACAAAAAGGAGAGCTCAAATCATTTTAGGGGGAAAATGTCACAGCAAGAGGTGTTCCTTGGTAGGACAAGCTGGATGTTACTGTGGTGGAGGACTTGGTAAACAGATTATACAGGTAAACAGATTGGCATATCAGAAGCGTGCCATGGAAATGGAGAGGAAGTGCTAAAGGGCAGGTGGAAAATGGATGGGGTGCCAGGAAAGGACATGTAGGTTTATGGATGGAAACTTATAAACAAGATAAGGTTTAGAGAAAGATCAAGAGTGTGGTATATGGTATCACTTACATGTGGAATCTAAACACACACACACACACACACAAATGAACTTATTTACATAACAGAAACAGACTCACAGACATAGAAAACAGACATGATTACTAGGGAGAAAAGGGGGTGGGAAAGGATAAATTGGGAGTTTGAGATTTGCAGTTACTAACTACTGTATATAAAATAGATAAACAAGTTTCTGCAGTATAGCACAGGGAACTATAGTCAATATCTTGTAGTAACCTATTATGACAATATGAAAAGGAATATATGTATGTGTGTCTATGACTGAAACATTATGCTGTACACCAGAAGCTGACATAACATTGTAAACTGACTGTACTTCAATTAAAAACATTTTTTAAAGAAGAGGAAAAGAAAAAAAGAATGAGTTTCATGGGATCCAAATGAAAAGAGGCAAATAGATGGCATGTAAATGAAACTAGAGGCCATTGTGTTTGAACATTAGAGGGGGCAGACTTTCCATGGGTGTAGTTCCAATGTAATAAGGAGGTAAACATGCCTGATGTCTTTCCACTCTCATGTCAACTTTTCATCACTCTTCTTAATTTGCCCTTTGTCTCAAAAAGCTGACCATCCATGTGTTCTCTTTGTGCCTGGCTTCTAGTGGGTTTGTCCAATGAGGTGCGCCAACAAGAGACTGGAAGGAAGGAGAGACAGGTCAATATATTTATTTCCCTGCTCAACCGCTGTGAGGCCACATTAGATGGGATAGTCCAAAATCACCACTCTTCTCAAGGTCTACACGGCTCTCTCCTTCTGGGTCTCATTAACCGCCCCTCCCTTGGGCCTAGTGGTCATTGCTTGTAGCTCCTATGTTACTAACCCCAGGGTATTACACCATCTCTTATAAATATTCCCTTTGTAAATACCACTTTCATAAATAATCCTAACTCAAGAGTGCATCTGTTACTTATTGGGAACCAGTGAGAATGGAAGAGCCATTTTAGGGGACCTAGAGAGTGGAGACAGCAAACACAAGCCCTCATTGAAGATGTTTGGGGGAGGGGGGACGATGTAGCTCAAGTCGTAGAGCGCATGCTTAGCAAGCACAGGGTCATGCTTAGCATGCACAGGGTCCTCGGTTCAATCCTTAGCACCTCCTCTAAAAATGAAACAAATAAGTAAACCTAATTACCTCCCCCCAAAGAAGACTTTTTTATAATGTTCAGCTGTGAAAGAAAAACTAAGAAAAGAGGTTGTAAATTGAACAGGGGCCAGAATAGAAAGAAAATATTTAGGATGAGAGGCATGATGATTTTTTTATCTTTTAAGACATGGACACTTCCTCTCCTTTAAGTAGGTCGGTTTATTACAATAGAGGAAGCAACATGTGTGTAATTGGCCTTTTACTAAATCCTACATTTTGGCTAATTCTCATGTCTAACTCTAACCTCCCTTAATGGCCACATTCAAGATAGAAAGGGGGAGTCTCAAGCTCATTTTGAACTCAGAAGCCAGAGAACGAGTCTGGCAGCAACAGCTCTAATTGCTCATCAGGACGACCTAAACGATAAAATAACTGTACAGTCTTGGTTTGAGATCAGTAAGAAATCATGAAACGGCCATGAAGAAAGTGGACATGTAATAAACCTAAGAAGCAGGGATGGAGTTCTTCCCAGCCAGAAGATGAGTTACACACTGGAGAAGAACAAGGAAAGGAGGACCTGTGGGCTGCTCAGGGGATAATGGTCAGAGCTGTACTTTGACTCCTGAAGAATTTCGGCATTGCTTTTGACATTCCCAGGGTGGCGGACTACTGTGGTGGACAGCGCCTTATATTTTGTGTTCCCCGCATTTAGTCTCCTGGTTCAGGTACTGGCCTTCCTCACAGAATTTATTATATTAGGAGAGGAGCAATCAAGGTTGTATAACACAGTGTCTCAAGGCACTTAGAATGCTTTTTCACCTAATGAACAGTGCAAGCAGCAAGCTCCAGGAGTTCAGACAGGGAGAGAGAGATCACTGAATACACAGACATCTACAAATGACTTATCTAAATATGCAGATCCACTGGACAATCCATTGAGTCTGAGAAGGAGGCAGTGTCATAATTTTGTATATAAAATTTATTAAGATTTTAGGATCTCTCTTGGTTTGAAGACTCCCACAGTTTGCTATAGGACTCTGAAAATTGCCAATAACTTTTTTTTTTTTTGGTTAAACCACCCAATGCCATCAATTACCCCAAAGTGCTAGGTGTTGAGCACAATATGAAGTAATACACATTTGTCCTTGAAAGTCCATGGTGTTTTGATTTTGTTGATATTTCTAAAATGTTTCAAATAACTGTAATACACAGAGAAATAACTATATGCTTGAGTTAGGAAGATGTTAAAGAACAGTTCTAAAATAAAAGGCTTTTCCCAATATAAGTGAATTTACCCCTAACCCCCCCCAAAAGAAAAAAGCAGAAAGCATTGCAGAACATTGGGGAATTAATACTATTTTTTTTAAGATTTTTAAAAATTGAGGTACAGTTGATTCGCAGTGCTGTGTCAGTGTCTGCTGCACAGCAAAGTGCAATCCAAGAGCATGGGGTGTCTTTCCATTTTTTTGAATCATCTTCAATTTCCTTTACCAGTGTTTTATAGTTCTCAGCATCTAGGTCTTTCACCTCCTTGGTCAAGTTTGTTCCTAAGTATTTTATTTTTCTTGATGAAAATTTAAAGGGTTTTTTTTCCCCTGATATTTCATTGTTCATGTAAAGAAATGCAACTGATTTCAGTATGTTAATCTTGTATCTTGCTACCCTAGTGAATTCATTCATCAGTTCTAATAGGTTTTATGTGGAGTCTTTAGGGTTTTCTGTATATAATATCAGAACACTGGGGAATTATAACATCTTACTTAGCATTATCCATCAATATTGATGACACATCTGAAGCCCAGACATTTATTGACAAGACAGAAGCTCTGGGAGAGAAAGCAAGGCATGCTAAGTTGAAGTGAATGGTGTGAATTGCTCCACAGGCTTAATTGTATCAGCATATCCTCATCTCTTTTTCTCCCCCCCCCCAATAAACTGTGCAGTCTCTCATCTCTGTAATACCAGGAATTTCAGTATCTCTCTCCTTTTCTGTTGAATTGTCAGAGAATTCTAGGGAGTTTTTCAGTTCTAATTCTAAAGGAGTTTTAGCATGATTAAGTCCAAGTTGCCAGTTTCCCACTCCTGAAGTGTGTCATAACGGGTGACTGTTACCTTAGTCTGCTGCACCGCGTCAGCCCTCTGCTCTGGTGGTGTTTCTACTCCTTCAGACCTCTGTGGCAGAAAGATAGTTTTTAAAAGAGACAGATTCTTCCATCCCCCAGTGCAAGGGTCATCTTTCTTTGGGTTCCCAGGATCACAGCTCTTAATAATCAACTATTAAAACTCATATATCAAGTCCTGGCCTCAAAGTACTAGATCAGAACTCATGCCTCTATCTGCTCCTTTCACACCTAGAAAACAATCACCTGCTTTTCCTTCTGGTGACCACCTCTCCCAGAAGGATGGTACATTTTCTTTAAATCCTCACAAATCAAAGGTTTTTTCCTCTCTCTCTCTCTCTCTCTCTTTTTTTTTTTTTTTACATTCCTCTCTATGAACAGTTGGACAGTTTAAGATTTAGTCAAACAAAACCTACCAGTACGTGTAACACTTCTCCATAATTCCATGTAATATTGTATCTTAGGTTATAAAGTGAAAAATATGGCATTTCTGTAGCATAAAAGGAGGGAAAAGGGAACAACAAAATCTAAAACAAACAAAATTTCTTTAGCCATCCATTCTCTAGCAGAACATCTGTTCATACAACATTTTGTAATTCCTAGGACTGTACTAACTGCTTTAAACATATCATCTGGTTTATAAGTTGCCAGTTTGTAGGGAACAAAATCTAAAATCAGAGAAGTGAGTACTTACTCAAGATGACACACTGACTAACATGAATAAGTCAGGAATGTCAGCTTAGATGTCTGAAGTCAGAGCTATGTTCCTCCTCTCATGTCCTTGAACGTGCCCTTGGGAGAACCATGGAGTCTAAAAGAAGTCCATCACACAGTCTTCAAAGAGTTCACATTAATGGGAGGGGGGCAAGGAAAATGCCAGATTTACACCTGTAGATGAGTTGGAAAATCATAAAAGCATGCAGAAGAGTGATAAATTACATTTAACCAAGCATGGTTTTGGAAGGACTTCTCAAAGGAGTTCAGTTTATTTCAATAATATTTATTAATGTTGCTACATCAGGATTCCTGCTGGTGAAGCACTTTACCTAGATGGTGCAGATTGTCTTACACAATGCCAACTCTAAGTCCCCTTTGGTGTATCCTCCTGTGCTTTAGAGGCTAGAAAGCTAAAAGTTCTCAGTGTGGCTTCTGTGTGTGACCTAAATTCCACTAAGCAAGTGCACCATGTAAGACTTGGAAAGAAGAAGTCCAAACTATGAAGAGGCAGCCACAAGCACAGACTGATTCTTTGGAAAAATTTGGTGGCATGAGTATCATCATAGAACAGAAGGGACCATGGGTTTTTGTTGAGTCCCGTTTTGCTAAAAAGCCTCTTTTTCCTGCCCCTATCATCTAGAATCTGGATTACTAGAAAATCTACAAGATAATTGTAATAAATTCCTCCCTGTATAGTAGAGCTGTGAGAGATTATGTCATTTTCTGCTAAAAACTTTGAAAGATACAATAACTGATCCCAGAATGGCTTCAGGCAAGGTACCAGGAGCTGGGATTCTTTACCTGACTGGGTTGGGCTGAAGGTAGGGGTAGTCTAGTTGGTGGTAGGGATTGGAATGCTGGTAATCTGTAACACTTAATGGTGAAAGAGTTATTAAATTATGACCTTCTTTGAAGAATTAATGGCAGTGGGATGAGCTGCTCTGCTTCCAACTGAACTGGAAAGCATGAAGCAAGAAATGATAGAGGCAAGTTATCAAATCCTGGTTCAAATCTTGGTCAAAGAACCAGGAAGTTTCTACAGCTACCCTCAAAAATATCTTACATTCCTTCTAGGCATTGGGTATTACAATTGGGTATTTGAGATTTACAGATACTAACTACTATAAATAGATAAACAATAGGTTTCTTCTATATACCACAGGGAACTATAGTCAATATATTGTAGTAACCCATAATGAAAAAGAATAGGAAAACAAATCTATGCATATATGTGTATGACTGAACTACTATGCTGTGTGCCAGAAATTGATGCAACATTGTAAACTGACTAGAATTCAATAATAATAATAAAAAAGTCAGAGCCAGAGACTAGTGGTGATGTTGATGAAAAAGCACAGGCAGAATTCAGATCTTTGCCAAGGTTTTGAGTAAAAACATGGATATTGATAGGAGAAAAGTGTAACATAAAAATTTCTAATGTGAGTATTTGAAATGATCTAGTTGACTTTGAATACGCTGAACCCCCAGTTTTACAGAATGTCACCAGATGGTTCTAGCAGCCGCTTACTCCCCTGGGCTGGTGAGGCGCTTCCTGCTTTATTTGAAAATGATGTAATCAGTAATTTTCCAAGGGAATGCCTATTTTTCTCTGTATTCCATCCTACCATTTATGTAACTACAGATATATCTCAGTTTGACTGAAAGGACCTGAGATTCAAGTCCAGGAGGATAAACTATTTCTAATTTAGACTGGCAAATGCCTAGAATTTGTTTGCTGAAGACTAGATATGAGTGGCTTATGTGAAATGAAGTTGAGATGCCAAAAATTCCTGAGTTTTACAGAAGAAAAATTAGACAAGCCTATAGAGTTTAAAAAGATGGCATGGGTTTATCAAGTACTAATGGCTCACCTATGTTTAAATACATTAAAGATAATAATGGAAAAATCCATTGAAAATGACTTTGAGAAACATCATGTTAGGGATGCATTAGCGTGTTTGTAAGGAGCTGTGGTGAAGAAACTCTTCAATAAGGCAAGACTAGAGGTGGAAAGTGTTATCCTTGAACTAGGCTGTCTGATAGCGGTGGGACTGTTGGGATTCTGGAGTCAAGAAAGAGGTCAAGAAACAAGTTTAGGAGTAGTCACTCAATAATCAGTGAGGCTTGAGTGATCATCAAAATGGTTTGGTAAGCGGGTAGCTTTGGCAGTAGCTACTGATCAAGGTGTCCCTGGCACTGAATCAGTTGGACAATACACTAAAATTCTACTTGAACATTATCATAATGAAAATGCTGCTTCTGAAAAATGGTGGACAGACTTAGGGCAGCCACAGTTGCAAACCATGCAATTGGCTCTTCAGCCTTTTCTTGGATATTCAGAGGCCCTAGAAAGAAGGGCCGGCTGGGTATCTGAAAAAAATGAGACTGCAAATAATATCACATGCACCATATATAAATCTCTTCCTAGCTGTTCAGGAAGCAAACAGTGGAATTCCAATCTCACGATTTTCCTTTTCTGTCTGCCTGTTTTGGAGGCTTTGGGTTTGTGTAGCCAGTGCAAACTACGTGTAAGCCAATTTATCTAATAGATTCTACCTTTGTGTGTGTGTGTGTGTGTAGCTTTATTCTCTGCCAGTCTGTCTCTGTATGTGTGTGTGTGTGTATGTGTATGTGTGTATATGTATATACATTTATCTTACTAGTTCTGCTTCTCTGGTTGAACTCCAAATGATACAATGGCTCAACAAGTCATCCTCTATGTTACTTGAGCTGCTGTCGTGAACTTGTATGCCACAAAGTTGAATGTACTCAGCAGGACATCACCACCAATAGGAAATGAAACATACAGGATTAGGGTCCAAGTTGTCTAAAAGGTTCCCCAAAATTGTATGCTCAGATGACTAATACTCCCAATGTGTCCACTTCCATGGCTGTACTGTCATGTCTTCTAGCCAAACTATGATCTCATAAATTGTTCTCATATTATCAACTAACTGGGGAGAAAAAATTCAGTTTTATTTACAGATGATCCAGTCTAAAGAGTTGGCCTCAGCCAAAAGTGGTCATTTCACTCTTATAGTCCACTGAGGGATACCTGTGTACAAGAACAGAGATGGGAATCCTCATACTGGGACTAACATAAGTGCTAAATATGACCACCACCCTTCTTTAAAGAAGAGACCCTTGTGCTATGGCTATATATCACTTCCATGGGTTGTAGGGGTATATGATGTTTTTCAGAGATGGTCAGAGACTTGAAATTCATGACGATATTGGAATATTATTGACAAGAAAGTTTTGGTAAGAAGTTCATGGGTGGATGGCTTAAAATTGTCCAAAATATAAGGATATTTGTACCTCAAGGGGATGCTCACCATGATTATCACGGCTCGGTAATCATGTGAACACGATAATTGCCTGTGTTGGCATTATTCAACCACTATACTCTGCACTCTGCATTTATTCAGTGGACTTATGAATGAAAGTGGCTCTGATGGCAGTGAGGAGAGTTACGCATAGCCTCAAAGATGGCTTTCTCTGAATGCTTCATCTGCGAGTAGCAAAAATTAGTTCCATCACAATAGAGTCTTATATCCCAAAGCCCTTACCTGGTGACTCATGTCAGTTCAATTACATGAGACCTCTTCTTGCATGGAAGAGAAGGTGGTTTATTTTCACTAGAATAGACAGTAATCTTTGCAACCTGCAAGAATATGGATTTGTCTTCCCTGCATGCTTTATGTAATAATTCTCTATGTGGATTACCATTTCCCTATTCACTATCATGAAATTCACTATAACATTGTTTCTAACCAGCAAACCATTTAAAACCTGTCAGGGATATTGAGATCTGCTCTTACGGGATCCAGAGAAGACAGAGCTGGAAATACATGAATTCAAGAGTTGGAAGAGACAATGTGGTGTTGTGGAAAGAACTTGACTCTCAGAGCCCAAGTAAGTGAGTTGGTGTCTGATGTCTATAATTTTTTTAGTCTCTGACTCCTGGCAAATTATATATCCTCTATGGGCTTGAGTTTATGTCTCTGTAAAATATGTAAATAATAAGTAATCATGAGATTGTTGTGAGAGTTAAGCAAAATACAAGTGTTAATAGATTTAGCACATGAAGATCATTTTTTAATAACTTAAAACAGAGCAAGTTGTAAGTTTTCAAACTCTTCTCAACATTCGAGGAACAGCAGAGATAAATTGTTTCTATCTATATAGGTCTCATTATTGCTTTTATTGTCACCATATTTTAATCAAGCCCTTAATATGTTCAAAGCATTGTGATTTTATCCAGAAACAGAAAAATAAACACCCTTTGCAAATTTGTTCCTGTATATGTATTTCTTTTATTTTATTCATCCTCTTCTACATAATGTGTATTTGTAGAACTTAAATATTTCACTGTGTTATGAATACAAATGAAGTTACATCAATAGTAGTAATTTAAATTTCATTGTTTTTTTGCTCCCATGGCATATTGCAAGGACTCGGTGCCCCTTCAGGTGTTAAACTCTTCATATTCAAAAAATATTGGATAAATTGGAAGTTCCAGATTTGCAGATACTACTATACATGAAATAGGTAAACAGGGTCCTACTGTACAGCACAGGGAACTATATTCAATACCTTGTAATGGCTGATAATGAAAAAGAATATGAAAATGAATATATATATGTATAACTGAATCACTATGCTGTACACCTGAAATTTACATTTTTTACAACATTTCAAAGCGACTATACTTCAGTTTTAAAAAGTATGGACAGTTCAAATTTTTTTGGTGAGTACCAAATATATATTTGAAATTTGAGAGTGAAAAGTTAATTTATTTTCTTCTCTTTGTTTTGTGTCCTCTCATAGCTGAGAGAGTTATTTGGAAACCTGACAAAATAAATGGGGTATGTGGAGTAGGAAAAAATGAGGAGAAAACACAAAATTACATATACTCATGCAATCTCTATTATGTCCACTATATGGAAAGAGATGGCAAAAACCACAGATACTTATAATAGAAATATATATATATATATATATATATATATATATATTCATATAGAGCAAGTATTTATAGTGAAGTATTTAGAAATAGACTTTTCAGGAAGACTAAATTTAGGGAAATATATTCAATATCTTGTAGCAGCTCATGGTGAAAAAGAATATGAAAATGAATATATGTATATTCATATATGACTGAAGAATTGTGCTGGACACCAGAAATTGACACAGCATTGTAAACTGACTATACCTCAATTGAAAAAAAAAAAAACACTGAATTAAAAAAAAAATTTTAAAGGAAGACTAAATTTAAATTTTTCTAGTATTTCTATGGATAAAGAAAGCAAATCGCTTTGAAATGCATCTTTTTGTTTTGGAAATAGCTCCTGGAATAACTGTATAGTCATTCAATATAGAACAAATATTTTATTCATTTTTCATAGTCAAGATTCTAAATGGTGGATTGATGCCAAGTATGAATCCTTCAACTGGAATGTTAAGCATTCTTTTTATAAAGGACTTCTCTATGATGAAAACTGAACTTCTACACATGGGGAGGCTTTTTGATTCTTTGATTGTTGGTGTTGGAGGGCAAGGGTTTTTATCTCTCCTACAGAAGGAATTTGACAGCAAAGAAGAGCATCAGATAGAAAGTTTAGGCCCTTAATGCTCTGTTATTAACTGTGGTAAAACCCCACAGTGAACCCAGGGAGAGAGATAACACTGTCGTAAGAAGATGAACCACGTGCAGGAGAAAAGAGCAGTTTAGGGCACAGTCAACTGATGACAGTGGTTAAGAAGCCGGTTGAACATAGAGAGCAAGCAAATGTCCTTTTGATGATCCCTCAGAAACAACAGGGAAACATTCTGATGGAGGGCTTGGGTCCACCAAACTTACCCATTTGCCCGTTCTCAATGTCAGCACTGAACATTCTGCATCCCAGAAAACCCTTCAGTCTTTGGAAGAGAGGGATGGTTGGTACCCCCATCACCTGTAGATATTCTGACATATTTGCTCTAGGCTGGAGCCCCCAGATGACTCTCACATGAAGCCAGGCTGAGGGTCACTTATGTACTGATGGGTAAAGCTTGGTGAGTGGTCTTGGGCCTGGATTGTGGAGTCTCTTGAATTTTAGGCAAAGGAGAATGTATGTTGTTCTGTGGGGACTCAGTGCTTATTTTAGAACATTATGTTGTCATGTTTTCAATTAGAGGGAAGCTGGAAGAAAGAGGGGCTAGCAAAGAGTCAGGCAGATAAGTGGGCTTAGATTAGGTGGCAGTAGGAATATGAACATTTTCAAAAGGGAGAGTTAGATGAAAGAACTTAGACAGAGTGAAGGAAACATAACATAAATTACCTTTCCCTTTTTATTCTCAAAAAAACCCAAAACAAAACAAAAAACAGGACTGGGGGCAGGAATCATCAGCTAGTGTCCTGTAACTTTAGGCTATGTGACAAGTGGTCCCATTTAAAGACGTAGTGTAAGGCTTCAGGGATCTTTCATATGACCTTGTATTATGATGCCATAAAAGGGTACAAACCAGCACTAGCCTCTCATGACCTTCCTTTGTCAACACTCCCTTGGAAAGCAAATATTTTCTTTGCACATGTACGTTGGTGGTGGTTGACAGGAGACCATCACCTGGCTGGTTAGAGCAGAAGGGAGCAACAGCACACTTTTTTTTCTTTTTTAAATAATTTTTGGGAGGGGATAGGAAGAGTAATCCAGACATGAAGCCCCCAGGGTCAGGGCCCTTATTCTCAGTGCCCACCTCCCCCTCAGTCTCGCCTTCCCTGGGCTCTTCAGGGCCACACTCTGGCCCCTCAGCCTTGGCGTCAGTCTTGGCTCCCCTCGAGCGAGTCTGGTGCAGGATGGAGCACATATGGATCTCCAGGGTGGAGCTCTGGTTGCAGGAGACCCGGTAGACTGTGCACTTAAAGGGCTTGTCTGTGGCTCCGGTGGTGGTGGGCACAGTGCCGGCTTCTCCCCGGGCAGGGCTGGAGGGGTCAATGACAGCCTTCCTCATCTTGTGCAGGTGGGAGACTGGGTTATAATGGACCAGGAGGATGTTCTGCGTGAAGGATTCCTTACACACAGTGCACTTACAGGGCCAGGCAGGGTCGAGAAACTTGTCCCGGGCAAAGCTGGTGTTCTTCCCATAGGTCAGAGGGTGGCGAGAGTCAGCCGGAGCTGGCTCTGCCGGGAGGGGCTCCCCTGCCAGCCCCCTCTTCCTCCTCAGCCGTGGTAGGTGGGGAGCCACTTTGTCAGCTTTGGCCTCAGGCCGAGGGGCTGGAGATGGGGCTGGAGAAGGGGGCTGGCCTGGACTTCCCGTGGGCTTGTTGGGGGCCTCGGCTGAGGGCAGGGAGGCTCAGGAAGAGGACTGGGACTGGCTTTGGGGTCAGGTGAGGGCCTTCTGCTGGGTGTGGGCTCTGGCCCAGAAGCAGGAGGCTCAGGGCCATCACCCTGAGGGCTGAGAGTGGGCCCAGGCAGCCCATTGGTTGTCAAGGTCATTTCTACAGTTGTGGCCACAAGCAGCAGCTTCTCAACACACTCGGGCACCACGCTGTGCAGGCGGCTGAGGTGGAAGCGGAGGGCGGGCCGGCCCACCGGCTGCTCCCGGCACAGCAGGCAGCGGTGCCTGGGCAGCACCGCATGCTGGGAGAGGGCGTGAGCCGCCACCTGGTGGGACTCTGGGCTCAGGAGACTGCAGTAGGGACAGCAGAACACCATGGTCTGGTTGCTGCTGTCTCCAGGAGGGCCGGTCTTGTTCTCTGCTCCTTCAGAAGCCAACTGTTCGGGCTTATTCTGGGCATCTTTCTCAGGGGTGGGTGGCTCAGCTAAGAGGTTGACGGAAGCCTTCCCGGGAGTCTGGAGCTGCCCATGGCTGAATCTCAGGATGCTTTGAAGAGCCGAGAGCCCCTCATCAGCTGTGGGCCGCTCGGTAGCAGCTGCAGACGCCGCTGGGCCTGGGCGTCACGGTGGGCCCGGTGGGCACAGGTGCTGCAGCACCGCCAGGCGGGGAGGCATCTCCCAGGCACACAGCAGGCCGCAGAGCAGCCCCAGCTCTGCCCCCGACAGCTGCCCCCTCCATCTCCAGCAGAAACTTACAGATCAGGCTGTTTTCTTCATGGGCTGCACCCTGGGCACGCAGCTGCATCTTCTTGCTGTTGGACTCAGTCACAGATGTTGCAGCGCAGGTGCGGGCGGGGACAGACCCATAGGGAGCCCCATCGCCCAGGGGCACCGGGGAAGGGGTGCCGATGGCCCTACCCCCTCCCTCAGGTGGGCTGCAGGCTGGTACTTCTGAGCGTGTTTGTCGGTCTTCAGGTGGAGCTGGAAGTTGGCCTTGGGCTGGGTGCCATGGCAGCCGAGCTTGCAGCGGTGGGTGTCGCCGGCCACTTCCTTCCACTCGGCCCCCAGGAGGCTCCGGCCCACACTGAAGTGGCAGAGCAGCAGCTCCAGGCCGTCTGTGCGGAAGGCCTGGCACACGAGGCAGCAGAACACCTTCGGGGATGGGCTGTCATCTGGGTGTGGTGAGGTGGGCAGCCGGTCAGACAAGGAGCCTAGGAGCTGAC
The DNA here is from genome assembly GCF_009834535.1 of Camelus ferus. Classification (NCBI taxonomy): domain Eukaryota; kingdom Metazoa; phylum Chordata; class Mammalia; order Artiodactyla; family Camelidae; genus Camelus; species Camelus ferus. The sequence goes on along the minus strand of NW_022589674.1, from coordinate 45,609 downwards.
TTGGAGGCAGGTGGGCGTCCGGGGGGGAGCTGCCAGGGCAGGTGTGGGGACCTTGCAGGCAGGGGCTCCGAGGTGGTGGAAGCCGCTGAGAAGCAGGGGCTTGTCTGGCCTCAGTCCGGGGCCAGGCAAGGAAGCCAGAGGCTGCCCTAGGGCCTGCGGTCTGAAATACCGGAAGAGTTCCGGGGGGGGCAGCCCCACCTGGGGGCGGGGGTCCTGGCCCCACCAGCCCGGGCAGCAGTCCCAGCGGCAGCCCCTAGTGCGGCACGAGAACATTCTGCATGTGCTTCTCTGAGGTCATGTGGATGTGCAGGTTGCGGGAGACGGTCTCATAGCTGCACACCTGGCACTGCTGGGACTATTTGGTCTTGGGCTCCTTGTCCCCGAGGAGGGCGGGAGCACTGCCTCTGGGGGGTGTCCTCTGCCCCCCGGGCCCCGCCTGGAAGCCCTGCAGGTGGTCCAGGTGCTTGTCGGACTGCGTGTGGATGTGACGCTGCCCTTGGTGGCGGTGGAGTAGTTGCAGACGCCGCAGCGGAGGGACGTGCAGCCACGGTTTGCAGCTCCCTCCCCGAGCGTGGCACCCCGCCCCCGCCCCGGCCCCACCCCACGCTGCAGCAACTGCGGTGGCTGTTACCCCTGAGGCTGCTTCTCCCGCATGTGCGTGTCCAGGGTCTGCTGGACTTGTGGTGCCAGTTGCACTTGGGACACTTCAGCGTCTTGCAGGAGTTGCGTGAGCGTAGAAGGGACATGGCTGGACAGACTGAGGCCCTGGAAGGTTGCGGGGACAGGGGTATAGTGATGGGCTAAGCGATAGGGCTGGGGTGGGTCACCAGGGTCTTAGGGGGGAGCCTACAGGGGCAGGGAGAGTGCCCCCCTCCTTGGAGGTGAGTGAGCTTTGGTTGAGTGGGGGCAGAGCCCCCCATCCTCTTCTTGCCCCTGGGGGAACCAATCTGGCCCATTCTTGCCTGCCGCTGTAGGCGATTCTTCGGCTTGGGTTGGGCTGGGGTCCTAGGTGGCCGGGGTGGTTGGTGGGGAGGGTGGGCTGAGAGCCAGGACTTCTTCCACGGGCAGGACAGGGGCCTGGGCTTCTGCCTCAGGGGGACCATCCTTGGTCTGGGCTTCATTTGCCTCCATGTTCCCAGGGCTGCTGTCGTTAAGGGGTAGTTCTAAAGAAGGGCGAGCAGGCAATCTTGGTTCCAGAAAGCTTAGGAGGGCCACGTAGCCCTCACCTCCTCCTGGAGTATGGCTGGGTTGCCCAGCAGGCCCTGGTGTTGAGTGGGGGTTAGTGTCACCCCGTTAGACTGTGTGTGACCCACAGAGGCCAGGTGGCACAGGAGGCAGAGCCAGAAGATTACCCTGGGGTCTCCTCCCCTTCTCCCCATGGGGCCATCTTTGGGATCTCCAGGTGGGTGTGGAGCCAGCTGGTAGCTCCAGAAGGCTCCATCCTTTCCCTCACAGGTGGCTAGAGATGGTGATGAGGTATCATGGGACAGAATTTGGTCAGAAGAGCTAAAGCCTTGGATTGAGTCAAAGCCATGTTGGATGTGAAGGGCAGTGAGGTGTGCAGGGGGTGGGTGGGCAAGGAGGGGTGGGCTGGTCTCTTCCTTGACGACACCTGCCTCACCCCAGGGGAAGCTCTTTGGTAACAGGAGTTCACTGCCACCTGGCAGGGATGGCTTGGTCGCTAGGCAGGCCTCACCTCCAGCTGTGAAGAATAAGTGGTCACTGAGGTCCACAAGAGGGAGACCTCCTCCTTCCTCCTCCTCTTCCACCCTCGGGTCCTTTGATGGGAAGCCACCAAAGCCAGGCTCTTCTTGGGGCTCCCTGTCTTCTTTGGTGGGATGAGGCCACAGCCTGCCTCCAGGGGCTGCCCCCCAGCTCTGAGGACCTCATGCTCTCAGAGGTGGAGGGGGCAGTAGGGGTATCTGTAGTGACAGGATCTGAGGGGGTGCTGGGGGAGGAGGTGTCCGGAGGTGTGGACGCGGCACTGTGCCCACGGGACCACAGGACAGGGTGATGTCTGGGGGTCAAGGATACGTTAAGTGTGGCCGTGGCAGATGGAGGAGAGCTGGGGGTTCATTTCAGGGTGACAGCCACTACCACCTCGGCTGGAAGCAGGGATGGGAGTCGAACCGCGGCGGCAGCACGAGGCGGGGAGGGGAGGGGGTGGCTCTAGGAAGGGACTTCTCCGATGTGTTGATTCCTTTTTTTCCCCTCCTCCTCCCTCCCTCCAGCGCTCACTCCGGGGCGTCGGGGTCGGAGATGGTAAAAAAAATAAATAAATTCACGGCGGTGAGGGAAGTGAAGGGAAATAATCAACGCTATTTGTGGCTGAAATATTTTCCCGGCTTCGTGAGGCGGTTTCCATTGATTCACCCTGGGCACTCTCGCTCTCTCCCTGCTGCCGCCCCCCCGCCGCCCCCCCCCCCCGCGCCGTCACTCCTCCGCCTCATTCACTGGCTGGAGCCTAGGCATCCCACACCAGCAACAGCACATTTGAGACGTATTTCTGGGCTAGAAAATCTACTCACACATTCAGAAACACACAGCAGACACTGTATTCTGCCCTCACACACAATTACTCACATTCACACACACACACACATACAACAGACACACACTCTCACACTGTAGTAAACACACACATAGGCACACATTCATACACACACCTCTATGTCTTTATCAAAATCAAGCTGGCTGTGAGCACAGAAGACTTGAAAAGGAGACAGAAAGAAAAAGTCACCTTTGCTTTGTTGAATTTATATGAAACCCGTTCTAGTCTGACGCTTCTTCCCTCCAGAACGTACCATCCACCCCCCCCAGGTGTGGGAAGGGTTCCTGAGAGTTTATGTACATGTTAAAGGCAAATACAAATAAAATGTGTATTGGTCTTGAAAAAAGAAAAACAACTTTGCAGTTACTGATCTTCAGAAAAATAGTATTGACTCTTTTGAAAACATTTGTTGGTAATAAGTACACACACTTTGTAGATCTTTATTTTTCTCACATAAATATTGTATATTTTCCCCCTCCTTTTTCCTTCCTGTTTAAAACAGAGTCACACAGCTTTTCATACACTGAATATGAATTCTTTCTCTTTTTTTTTACTTAAGCAACCACTAAGCAGTATAGCTCTGGAAACCAATAAATTGACCTCAGACTAAATTTTCTTCTTTAAATATGAAGAGAGAATTTGCAGGTCAGATCTGTTTAGGTATTATGTATTAGTTTATGAGTTTAGGCAAGTGATTAAACTTCTCGGAACTTCACTTATCTCATCAATGAAATGAAAAACTTGGATTAAATCACAAATCCTTAAAGTGCTAAAATTCAGTTATTATCTGATTGCCATGAATCAGTCTAAGATTAAAAATTGAAAGTTGAGCAATGAATCTTTAATAATCATGAAAGAATTATTAAGCACTAAATGTATGCATGACATTTAATGTTTTTCCATAAAATTTAAAGAATTAAAATTCTCTACCTTGAACTGGCTTATCTTTAAAAAGGAAGAGTCAGATAGACAATGAGGTACATTAAAGAAGTCATTCTATGTATCTTAATTTATTTTTCATCCAATTTGTTTACTTATATCTCATAGCTAGACCTCATGCAGGGAACAGAGGATTTAAAGATGAAAAAAAAAAAACATGACTTCTAACTTCAAGGACTTTGCAATCTATTTAATATGTTTAAAAGTCACAGCAAAAGTATGACCGCAGAAAACTTAATAGTAAATTTATAAATTGGGCTTTTGTTTACTCTTCAGAACTGACATCATTTTCCTTTAAGTTAGTCAGTGGCTTTCCACATGAGTGCTAAACTCCTGAACGTTGTACTGTGGTATTTCACAATGCCATGTTTTTCCTAGTTTGTAAGCTTGATGAAGGAAGGGACATGTCTTTCTTATTTAAAGTTGTAATGCTAGCATTTTTTTTTAAGTACAGTGACCAGAATGGAGAAGATAAGATGCTTTGATATGTTTGTTGAAGTGAATTAAGGGCATAAACAGAGGTTGACATTTCTCACTATGATGTCACTTTTACTTGTTAGTTTGGAGTATACACACACCCACCGACTAGTGCACGAAACACTAATGTTCAGCTCAATGACTTACGGTCAATGAGCACTTGGATGGATAGCCACCACTAAGGTCAATAAAAAGATCATTGCCCCGTCATCACTACTTCCTCCCGTCTTCCAAAAATCGCACTTTCTAACTTCTCGTGCTGTCCACTGTGGTCCAAGAAGCTGCTCAAAGCATTACTCAGCCTTTCATTACATTCAGTGGGATTAGGAGACACTAAATGGGAAATTCCATGTTCATCTCTCTGTATGTCTTTCTTCTGACTCTTGGTCCTTACAATTTAGCCTGTCATAACTGGAAAATTATAATTTTTTAAGTTGAAGTGTAGTCAATTTACAATGTTGTGTTAGTCTCTGGTGTACAGCATAGGGATCATAATATTTTAAATCAAGGCACAGAGGTCATATTGAAAATAATGACTAATTTTACAATTGAACTACAAATAGATATGTTGATTTATGGGTTTTCAAATTATTCTTTCTTGCTATTTATCAGTAGTTGGTCTTCAGTTTTTGTTTGTTTGTTTACTGATTCACCTTTACTGAAGTGCAAACAGAGACCACTTTAATTCTAAACAAACCTGAGGCGGGTTCTCTCCAGTGTCTGAGGTACCACCCTTCAGCCGCGTGTATTAAGCACCAGTACGGACGAAACGCACTGGCTGAAACAGTACTGACTGAAGGGCACCCTGGCCCTTCCCTGCAGGGTGACGCTCGTTCCCAAAGCACAAGCTTCTGAGGTTCCACGGGTAAACAGACTCTCAGCGTTTACTCACCTGGAAGTGTTTGGATTTGCCCTGTTGCTTCAGGGTCTGACGGCAGTTACTCCCTCAGCCCCTGCAGACGGTGCCACTCCCCGGAGGGGGCGGGCAGGGCCTGCTCCTGGGAGGCCTGCTCTTGGCTGTTTCTCCGTGACTGGTGGTGTCTCTCTGCCCGCCTCTCCGGGTCTGCTGTGTGGAATCTGCAGCCATCCCGTCTGCTGGACATTCAACTCCGGTCACTGTGGGTGGACAGCGGATTCCAGAAGGCGGTGCCCGTCCCTCCTCAGCATCTGGGCGGCCGCATCTCCCGCTGGGAGCTCACCGGCAGTCGGCTTTCCCTGCATCTCCACAGCCTCCAGCTCTCGCGTCCCGCTGCCGCGCCTCCCTGTGCGGAATTTCACGTCGCTTCTCCAGATTTAACCTCCTCGTCATTAATTCTTTGTCAGCTGTTAACTCTGTTGTTTTCCAATACTCCTGGATATTTCTGATAGACTTCCATCACTTGTAAATTTTATGATCCCACTTTTTCATTTTTTCAAGTATTTTATAAGTAATTGTTTTATATTTGCACCTGAAGATCCCGATACGGATTTCCTCAGGGTCTAAACCTGCTTTTGGTGTCTGGTGGTTTGCTTCCCGAGGGCCTGACTCAACTGGAAACTGGGTGCTGTTCCCAGAGAGACTGGGGTCCTTCTCCCAGAAGAGGACAGCACCCACCACTGCTTCCACTGTGGCCCCTTTAAGGGGCCCGGTTTCCTGTGGGAGCCTCTGATCCAGATACTCACTAAGCACCACTACGGCAGAGAAAGCTGTGAAGACGTCCGTTTCATGCGAGTCCCCAAGCCAATCACAGTCTAGCTTTAATCAGAAGGGCCCTTTAGTGTGTGGACTTACACGCTTCCAAAAGCAGAACCAAACTCGAGTTTCAGTTCTGTGTCTACCCGTGCAAGTCACCTGCCCTTTCAGTGCAAAAAGGTCACCGTTACCATCTATTATCAATTTAAGTGTCCTGTTTGGCATTACTGCCTTGGTCATTTAAGAACAGTAACATTTTACTGCCTTAGTCATTTAAGAACAGTAACATTAAGGCTGCCTGAAATTAACCAGAAAAGCTTAAAGTATTCGGTGAAGATGGATGATACCAAAAACGTTCCCCCAGAGTTAAAAGGAACAAGATTATTTCCTAGTTCGTGAAAAGATGTAAAAGTGTGACTCAAAACACATTAAGTTGAAAAATATGTTCTCAAACAGAAGAAACTGTCTGAGAACAAGCCGGGTCCCCAAGTGACACAGATCTGAACCTCAGGCCCGAGTCCTGGGGGGACGGGCGGGTGTGTTAAGGAGCCAGCTGGCCTCGGAGAAGCCACGCTGGGGCTGTGGTCACTCCTGAGCGCCGGGAGGCCCCTGGCAGCAGCGATGTAGGGGTCGTGTGGTCACAGTGGACGAGGGCCCCATCGCCGAGCTCCACGCCTGCGGCACGAGGGCTGCTGGCAGCCTTGCCGACCGCCACATCTTCCTCTGGGGTGCGCGGAGAGTGGGGAAGTGGATGCCATCCTGACTTGTGAGAACTGCTCTGCCAACTAGGCATAGGGTGAGTGAGAAATGGAGGATGAGGTGGCATCTCACTTCGCAGCTGAGTCGTCGGGAGCAGCATCCACGCAGCTCTGATCGTGGACGGACAAGAGAGGCATCTAGACCTCAGACCTGCTGCCGAGGGAGACCGACGCCCAGACGACGGGGGAGGGGCCAGCTCTGCCGGGGCTGCTGCTCACTGCAGTTGTTGGCAGTCACGTCGCCGGCGTTCAGGAACACAAAGATCCTCAATGCGTGGTGATGCCCAGCAAGTCGGGGCTCTGGGGCTGGAACTTGGAGTATGTGGCCACCTGCAGGTTGATGCTCCCCACTTGAACCAGGCCCTCATCCTGCAGCAGCAGATTCTGCATCATCCAGTGAGGGAGGTAGCAATGCCTTCGTCAGCCACAAACTCCAGCCCACCGCAGTGCGTCATGCGGGCCGAGTTCTTGTCGATCAGCTTGAACAGCACGGGGTAGGTGATGTGAAGTCGGCTGAGCTGGTGGAGGGCAGGGGGCCGGCATAATTACATGGTGGACACCGCGGCCTTGCAGGCGCGCGTCGCCAGGGAACGTTGCGTGGGAGCCACCGCCTCCTCACAGCCGCCGCCCAGTTGGTCTTCAGTTTTGATCCTTGTAGTTAAACACATAAGTAGTATTATATACTCAGAATTTGATACCTAGATTCACATGAAATAAATGAAGGGGAATAGGTCTGCAGGTGACAGTAATGCTTTCAAGGTGTATTTTATATAGAATTAATTTTTCTTCAGTCCAGGATGACAATATAGAAGACATGTATTTAGCAATGAATTTACTTGAGGTTTTTCATTTTAATATGATCTTTTCTTCTTGTGTTTATTCCAGTTATTTCTAGAAAAAATATAATCTAATCACACATTTGGTTAGCTCAATTTACTACATATTATTCTCTTCTAACAAAGTAATTTGTCATAGATACGTGCAGTTCCTTCCTAGCATATTTAACATATGATTCATTTGGGGAAGAATGAATTCATACATATACTTTCAGGACTGCAAACTAAGAAAACATACTCATATTTTATAACTGGACAGAAACCATGATTATTATGCCCCTCACATTTCTGGGAACTAAAAATATGGGAAGAAAAACTGGAATATACACAGTCACACTAAAATGTGGGTTAGATTCTCTCAGGATCGCACAGTCCTGAATAAGGTAGTGTTACTTGTCTTATAGAACTATATCAATGACAACATTTTTTTCATTTTATTTAAAGAGATTAACTTTATTCCAAGAATCAGCCGGCTACCCTAAAAGGAATATCAATACCTGTTTCTGTCTAGTCTTTTATATGTCTTTCAGGAATTGGAGAAACTTATCATTTGAGGTTTAAATTAATAGTGGTAAAATATCTCAGATATTTCAAAGTCATCAGTGACACAACCTAACCATTCTTTAAAAAAAAAATAATTACCTGAGTTGGGGAGTTTGAGAAGGCTGAGTAACCAATGTCTTGACAGCTGGAAAAAGGATTGGTGTGTGTGTGTGTGTGTGTGTGTTTATCTGTACTTTTTCAGTTTTTTTTTAATTAATAGACTTTATTTTTAGAGCAGTTTTAGGTTCACAGCAAAATTTAATAGGAAGATTGAGAAATTCCCACATATCCCCTACCACGGCACAGGTAACAACCTCCCCCGTTATCAACATACCTCACCAGAATACACTTGTTACAATTGATGAACCTACATTGACACATCTTTATCATCCAAAGTCCATAGGTTACACACATTATAGTTCACTCTGGTGTTATACATTTTATGGGTTTGGACAAATATATGATAACATGTATCCATCATTGTAATATCATGGAGTATTTTCACTACTCTAAAAATTCTGTTTATTCTGTCTTGGCCCAGCACTGGCAACCACTGATCTTTTCACTGGCTCCACAGTTTTGTCTTTTTCAGATTTCAAATATCTGGAGTCAAATATCTGAAAGGGCTGTAGGTAGCCCTTTCAGACTGGCTTATTTTGTTTAGTAATATGTGCTTAAGTTTCCTTCATGTATTTTCATGGATTGATAACTCATTTTTAGCACTGAATACTATTCCATTGTCTGTATATACCATGGTCTATTTATCCATTCACCTTCTAAAAGACATCTTGAATGCTTCCAAGTTTTGGTAGTTATGAATACAGTTGCTATAAGCTTACATGTTCAGGTTTTCATGTGGACATAGATTTCAACACTTGAGTAAATACCAAGGATTGTGATTACTGGGTTGCATAGTAAGAGTATTTTTAATTTTGGACCAAACTGCCAGACTGTCTTCCAAAGTGGTTGTATCATGTCGCATTCCCACCAGCAGTATATGGATTTGTGTTGCTCTGCATCCTCTCCAGCATTTGCTGTTGTCAGTGTTTTGCATTTTGGCAATTCTAATAGGTGTATAGTGATATCCCACAGTGTTAAATCTCAGTTCCCTAAAGACATATGATGTTGAACACCTTTTCATATGATTCCTTGCTATCTACATATCATCTTAGTTAAGACCTTTTGCCCCTTTAAAAAAATCAGAGTAAATATTTTGTTATTGTTGAGTTATAAGAGTCCTTTGTAAATGTTAGATAGCAGCCCTTCACCAGATAAGCCTTTTTAATATTTTCTCCATCTTGTCTTCTCCTTCACTTGACGTCATCTTTTGCAGACCAGAAGTTTTTAATTGTAATGAAGTCCAGCATATCAATTACTTCTTTCATGGATTGTTCCTTTGGTGTTGTGTTTAAAATGTCATCATGATACCTGTCACCTGGATTTTCTCCTATGTTATCTTCCAGGAGTTTTCTCATTTTGTATTTTGCATTTAGGTTTGTGAATCATTTGAGTTAGTTTTTGTGGATGATGTAAAGTCTGTGTCTAGATTCTTTCTTGGGGGGAGGGGCATGTGGATGTCCAATTATCCCAGCACCATTTGTTGAAAAGACCATCTTTGCTCCACTGTATTGCCTTTGCTCCTTTGTCAAAGGTGAGTTATATTTATGTAGCTCTATTTCTAGGCTCCCTATTCTGTTCCCTAGATCTATTTGTTTATTATTTTGCCAATATCGTCTCTCTTGATCAGTGCAGCTTTTTAGTAAGTTTTGTAGTCAAGTTGTGTCCGTCCTCTGACTTGCTTTTATTCACCTAAAAGCCTCTTCCTGGTTGTTCCAATACCTCTACGACTACTTTATTTTAGCAACTTCATGCGTGTATGTTTTCTCTTTAATTGAGGTATAGTTGATTCACAATGTGTTAGTTTCTGGTATACAGCATACTGATTCAGTTACATACATATATTATATTATATTATATATTATATATATTCTTTTTCATGATAGGTTATTATAAGATATTGACTGTAGTTCCCTCTGCTCTACAGTAGGACCTTGTTGTTTATCTATTTTATATATAGTAATCTGTCATCCATTTCTATTTTTTCATCACTCCTGCCCTTATGAAGCCTATCCTGACCATCTTATCAGTCACTTCACTTTCTTTGATGTTTGATACTCTTTATTAACATCTACAGTTGATCAGTTTTTCTTTAATTTACATGTGGCAAGCTTCTTCCCTGAACACCTCTCACTCCCATCAGGAAGAAGTGTCATTGAAAGTAAGGGAGTAGAATAGATAAACAAGATTACACTGTATATCACAGGGAAATATACACAAAATGTTATGATAATTCACAGAGAAAAAAATGTGACAATGAGTTTGTATATGTCCATGAATGACTGAAAAATTGTGCTGAACACTGGAATTTGACACAACATTGTAAAATGATTATAAATCAATAAAAAAAAGTTTAAAAAAAATAAACAATACTGTCCAATGACAAAAGAAAGAAAGAAAGTAAGGGAAGTCAAAAAGTCTCCACACTAATTGCCTCAAGTTCGCATATGCTCCGCAGGCTTCTGTTATCACACATTTCCATCCATTTCACAATGCCTCATCTCGTCCCTGCGTGTCCCTAAAGAGAAACTTTTCCTTTCTGCCTGCCCTTGAATTGGCTAATTCCTCCTCTAAAAGACTAAACTCGAACCTGATTTCTCCTTCTGTCTCTGGGCAGACTGAGGTCTTCCTGCACTGTGCTCCCACTTTATTCATTTCTATCATATTTCCTTTGTCATACTGAGCTTAATTGCTGTAATAGATTTGTCAGTTTTCAGAGGAAAATGGCAGTTTCTTTTAATTGTGATAATCATGAACAATGATCCCAGTGGCCAATACATAGCAGTTGCTCAATAATGTCTATAAATTGAATTCCTGATTAAAACTAGAGCTCCTGGAAATTGACTGCATCTGAATGATCTCTGAAAGTCCAGTTGTCCCCCAGGTTCCTTTATGATAAGAAAAAGGTCGAGAAGGGGCCTGAGCTTTCAGTACAAACCTGGAGCTGTGGCATCACCTGTCTTATATCTTCCAAGTAAGCATAAGTAAGATGGGACATTTCTTTGTTTCTTTTTCTCATATGTTTATGTCTTATTAATTCAATTTGAATTGCTGAGCAGCTTGGAGAAAGTAATTTGTAATGAGCCACAGTTTTCCATCTATTTTTGTACTTTTTACTATATTTTAACTAAAAAGATTTTTCTGGCATTGAAATAATTATATAATTATAAAGCAGAAGGCAAAATAAAGCAATATTTATTTTGATCACCTACTATGCCTCAGGCTCTGAACTGGGGATCCTCATTTCATTATCTCACTCAATTCTCATAGTAGCCGTCAGAGAGAGGTATGATTATCACCATTTTAAGATTTAAAACAAACAAACAAAAAAGAAATATCTAAAGCACAACTGTAATACTCTTATTGTGTGTGCTGTCTCCCTTCTTAAAGTCATATATTTTGCAAGTATGAAATTGTTTTAAAAGAGTTTCTCAGTATGGTACTGATAAAAAAACAAACAAACACAGACAAAAGCAACAGAATCAAAAGCCCCATAAATAAACCCACACATACAGGGTCAAGTAATATTTAACAAGGCAGCCAAGAATACTCAATGGGGAAAGAATAGTCTCTTCAATAAATGGTGTTGGAAAAATTGGATATTCACATACAAAAAAATGAAATTGGACCTTTATCTTATGCCATTCACAAAAGTCAACTCAAAATGTATTAAAGACTTAAGTGTAAGATCTAAAATGGTAAAACTCCTAGAAGAAAACATAGGGAAAAAAGTTCCTTGACATTGGTCTTGTCAATGACTTTTTTTTGAATATCATACCAAAAGTACAAGCAACAAAAGTGAAAATCAATACTTGAGACTATATCAAACTAAGAAATTTCTGCACTACAAAAGAAACAATTAAGAAAATGAAAAGGCAACCTGCATAATGGGGAAAATATTTGCAAAGCATACATCTGATAGGGGTGTAATATCCAGGATATGTAAGGAACTCATACAATGTAGTAACAAAAAATAAAAAATAAAACAGAAAACAATCTGATTGAAAAATGGACAGAGGATCTGAATAGACAGTTTTCAAAAGAAAGCACACAAATGGCCAAGTACATGCAAGAATGATCAACATCATTAATCATCAAGGAAATGGAAATCAAAATCACAACGAGATACCACCTCACACCTATTAGAATGACTATTATCACAAAGACAAGAGATAACTACATGCTGGTGAGGATATGGGGGAAAGGGAACCCTCACACACTGTTGGTGGAAATATAAATTGATACAGCCATTATAGAAAGACTTCACTATGGAGGTTTCTCAAAAAAAAAAAAAAAGAAAGAAAGAAAAGAAAAGAAAAAAAGAACTACCACATGATCCAGCAATTTCACCTCTGGGTATTTATTCAAAAGAAATGAAAGCACTATCTCATAGATATTTGAATTCCTATGTTTATTGCAACATTATTCACAATAGCCAAGACATGGAAACAATGTAATTGTCCATAGATGGATGAATGGATAAATAAAATGTGGTATACATATACAATGGAATATTATTCTACCATAAAAAGGGAGATCTTGCCGTGTCTGCAATGTGGATGAAACTTGAGGGCATTACACTAAGTGAAATTGTTCAGAAATACAGGTGCTTACTTATATGTGGCATCTAAAAAAACTGAACTCAGAGAAACAGAGAGTGGAATATTGGTAACAAGGTCTGGGAGTCAGCATAAATGAGAAAATGTTGGTTAAAGAACTTCCTGTTACAAGGTGAATACTTACTTTCTGGGGTTGTAATGTACAACATGGTAACTATGGTTAACAACACTGTATTATATACTTGAAAGTTACTAAAAGAGTGGATTTTAAATGTTACCACCACTATTACCACAACAAAATGATAATTATGTGAAGTGAAGGAGGTGTTAACTAACCTTACTGTGATAAACATTTTCCAATATATATGTTTATCAAATCATAACACTGCACTTAATATAACACTTAAAATTACTCAATGTTGTATGTCAATCATGTCTTAATAAAGTTGGAAAAAATAATTTAGAAGAATTTTGATTTGACCTACCTTGCTCTTATAAACTGAATATTCATGTCTCCCCCAAATTTGTATGTTGAGACCCTAACCCAATGTGAATGTATTAAGAGGCTGTGCCTTTGGGAGGTGGTTGGATTATGAGCATGCAGCCATCATGAATTGGAGTAGTGCTCTTACAAAGGAGACCCTATAAAGGTCTGTACCATGTGAGGACACAGCAAGAAAATATTCATCTAGGAAGGAGAATGAGGGCTCTCACCAGACGTGAACTCTGTTGGCACCTTGATCTTAGGCTTGCCAGCCTCCACAACTGTGAGAAGTAAATGTTTGTTATTAAAGTCATCCCGCCTATGATATTTTTGCTAGAGCAGACCAAATACCCACCACCACCAAAGGTTCTTGGGGTTCATCAGTGGTTCAAACCACGATTTGAAAATCATACTTTGAGAATGTGATTATATGATTGGATTAAAAATACAGCTATGTTCCACTCATAAGAAAAATAAAAGCATGAATGGGTATTAGAATCAGGCTAGGTATGCTTTAAGGCAAAATGCATTACAGAAGATAAGAAAGTAACAATATTATGATAATATTCTTCAGGAACATCTAACAATCCTAAAATTATAATGTACCTAATAGCCCCTAAGTCTATAAAGACAAATTTAACAAATTTATAATCATAGTGGAATACGTTAATCACTATGGTGGAACATGTTAACATGTAGCTCTGTGTAACTGCTGGGTTCTCAGATAAGTGAACAGCAGATTAAACAGGTTAGTTCTCATTGACCTAAGCATGTGCTGGCATTTTTACCAATGCCAGATACTTTGTAAAGTGTGTCAATTTAACCTTCATAATACTGAAGTTTAAAACTGTGGCTCTCACAACCTTATGATCCCACTGAGAGGATTCCTGATAAAGATTGAGTTAATTTGGAGGGAAGTAATCTGCACACCCTAGGATTCTTAATTAACTCTCTTGAGCTATTGGAACAACTTATTGCACTGTTTAGGAAACACTGCTGGGGTGACTGCCATAAAGATGCTCTACTTACTCAAAATAAGTCTAGCTTTCTCCTAATAAGGAGTAATGAAGGAAGCTTCTTTATGCCCCAAATCATGGAACTGAAGAAATGACTGCCTCTCAGAGCCAGATTATTAAATCAATTCATACTGGATCAGAAAAGAGATATTCAAGAAGTTACTTTAAATGAATTGGATAATTATTTATTGGGCTTTGTTTTAAATGTTTTACTCACATACTCTCCAGTTAATCTTACCCATAACCTTTTTGAAAACTGTAACACATTGAAGAAAAGGACTATCATAGAAAAGAATATTATGTTCCTTTTAGGAAAGTAAAGTTCATGAGTAAATTTTCTCAGCATGTCCCTCACACTAGGCAGGAAAAGCTTGTCTTGGCTAACAGGTATGATGTGGCCCTTGCTACATACTTAGTAGGATAGCTTGGCAACTCTGGCCATCCAAAGGATACAATTAACTTACTTTGCTCTGATTCCTTGCTTTTTCAAGTGATGTTCTGCATATGATTTTGCCTATAGGTGCATATAGGTTTTTTTTGTTTGTTTGTTTTGTTTTTTTTTTTAGTATCGGTATGAGCTCTTCTGTGTATGTTTGATAGAATTCCCCTATATTTGCCTATAGGTGAATTCTCCTATAATTTACTAATCAGAGAACACAGTCATAATTGTTTTCTGTAAGATAAGGGTAGCATCCTTTTAAAAAAAAAATCATTATAGCAATAAAGGTCTTCCCCAAAAGAGAAGAATGATCTCAAATAAACAACCTAACCTACCACCTAAAAGAATTAGAAAAACAAGAACAAACAAAACCCAAAGCCAGCAGGAGGAAAGAAAAAATAAAAATAGAGATTAAAAAAATAGAAAAATAAATCAAACCAATAATTGGTTTTTGGAAAGAGTAAACAAAATTGACAAGCCCCTGGCCAGGCTCACCAAGAAGAAAAGAGAGCACACATATAAACAAAATAAGAAATGAAAATGGAGATATTACAACCAACACCACAGAAATACAAAAAATCATAAGAGAACACTATGAACAACTATATGGCAATAAATCGGAAAACTTAGAAGAAATGGACAAATTTCTAGAAACATACAGTCCACCAAAACTGAATAAAGAAGAAACAGATCACTAGAACAGACCAATCACTAGAAGTGAAACAGAATCAGCCATAAAAGAACCTCCCTGCAAACGAAAGTCCAGGACCAGATGGCTTCACTGGGGAATTCTATCAAACATACGAAGAAGAGCTCATACCGATCCTTCTCAAAATTTTCCAAAAAATTGAAGAGGACTCAATACTCCCAGACTCATTCTACGAAGCCACCATCACCCTGATACTAAAGCCAGACAGAGACTCTAACAAAAAAGAAAATTACAGGCCAATATCACTGATGAACATAGATTAAAAAATCCTCAACAAAATATTAGTAAACAGAATCCAACAGAACACAAAAAAGATCATACACCATGATCAAGTTGTATTAATCCCAGGGACAAACGGATGGTTCAACATACACAAACCAATCAACATGATACACTACATCAACAAGAGAAAGAACAAAAACCACACGATCATCTCAATAGATGAAGAAAAAACATCTGATGAAATTCAACACTGATTTATGATAAAAATTCTTACCAAAGTGGGTATGGGGGAACATATCTTAACATGCTAAAAGCTATTTATGTCAAACCTACAGCCAGCATAATACTCAACAGTGAAAAGTTGAAAGCCTTTCCACTAAAATCGGGAAGAAGACAAGGATGCCCACTCTCACCACTTCTATTCAATATAGTATTGGAAGTTCTAGCCACAGCAAAAAAAAAACAAGAAAAAGAAATAAAAGGGATCCAAATTGAGAGAGAAGAGGTAAAACTGTCATTATATGTGGATGACACAATACAATATATAGGAAATCCTAAAGGCTCCACACAAAAACTACTATAGCTAATAAAAGAATTCAGCAAGGTAGCAGGATACAAGACTAACATGCAGAAATCAGTGGCATTTCTTTACACTAACAATGAAATATCAGAAAAAGAGAGTAAATAAACAATATTTTTAAAATTGCATACAAAACAATAAAATAGGAATAAATCTGACTAAGGAAGTGAAAGCCATATATGGAGAACTACAAAACATTGATTAAGGAATTAAAGAGGACTTAGAGAAATGGAAAGATATCCCATGTTCTTGCATTGGAAGAATTAATATTGTTAAAATGGCCATACTGACCATTAAGTCTACAGATTTAATGCGATCCCTATCAAATTACCCAGGACATTTTTCACAGAATTAGAACAAATAATCCTAAAATTTATATGGAATCACAAAAGACCCAGAATTACTAAAGCAATACTAAAGAAAAAGAATGCAGCAGGAGGAATAACTCTCCCAGACTTCCGACAATACTACAGACCTATGGTAATCAAAACAGCATGATATTGGTACAAAAACAGACATATGGATCAATGGGACAGAATAGAGATCCCAGAAGTAAACCCACAAACTTTTGGTCAATTATTCTTTGACAAAAGAAGTAAGGATATACAATAGAGTAAAGAAAGTCTCCTTAGCAAATAGTGTTGGGAAAACTGGATGGCTGCATGTAAGTCAATGAAGGTAGAATACTCCCTCACACCATAGACAAAAATAAACTCAAAATGGCTTAAAGGCTTAAACATAAGACAAGACACTAAACTGCTTAGAAGAAAACATAGGCAAAATATTATCCAACATACATCTCAGCAATGTTCTTCTAGGACAGTCTACCCAAGCAATAGAAATAAAATAAAAAATAAACCAATGAGAAGGAGGGTATAGCTCAGTGGTAGAGTGCCTAGCATGCACAAGGTCCTGGGTTCAATCCCCAGTACCTCCATTGATACATAAACAACAAACAAACCCAATTACCCTCTCCTCCAAGAAAAACAAAACATAACAATAGAACAAAAATAAATAAATAAGTAAGACCTAATTAAATCTAAAAGCTGTTGCACAGCAAAGGAAACCATAAACAAAAGAAAAAGAAAACCAATGGAATAGAAGAAAATATTTGCAAAAAATTAGACTGACAAGGGCTTAATCTCCACAATATGTAAACAGCTCATACAACTTACTGACAACAATAATAACCAAAAAACCCAATCCAAAAATGGGCAGAAAACCTAAACAAGCAATTCTCCAATGAAGACATACAAATGCCAAAAAGGCACATGACAAAATACTCACTATCACTAATTATCAGAGAAATGCAAATCAAAGCTGCAATGAGGTATCAGCTCAAACCAGTCAGAATGTCCATCATTAAAAAGTCCACAAATGAAATGCTGGAGAGGGTGTGGAGAAAAGGGAAATTTTCTACACTGTTGGTGGGAATGTAGTTTGGTGCAGCCATTATGGAAAACAGTTTCTAAAAACTAAAAATAGACTTAACATATGATCCAGCAATCCCACTCCTGGGCATATATATAGAGGTTGGAACCTTAACTCAAAAAGACACATGCACACCAATGTTCATAGCAGCACTATTTACAATAGCCAAGGCATGGAAACCACCTAAATGTCCATCGACAGATGACTGGATAAAGAAGATGTGGTATATTTATACAATGGAATACTACTCAGCCATAAAAAAGAATAAAATAATGCCATTTGCAGCAACATGGATGTCCCTGGAGAATGTCATTCTAAATGAAGTAAGCCAGAAAGAGAAGGAAAAATACCTATGATATTACTTATATTTGGAATCTTAAAAAAAAGACAATCTTATTTACAAAAACAGAAACTGACTCACAGACATAGAAAACAAACTTATGGTTACCAGGGGAGGAAGGGAGTGGGAAGGGATAAATTGGGAGTTTGAGATTTGCAGATATTATCTAAATATATAAAATAGATGAACAACAGATTTATACTGTATAGCACAGGGAACCATATTCAATATCTTGTAATAATTTATGGTGAAAAAATATGAAAATGAATATATATATGTTCTTATATGACTGAAGTATTATACTAAACACCAGAAATTGACACAATATTGTAAACTGACTGTACTTCAATAAAAATATATTTTAAAAAATCAGTTGCTTCTGTGTTTGGTTACTGTAAGTTATCTCCCCAAAGTCTGATTTCCCCTGGATGTACCAGAAATTAAAATCTCAGACATCCAAAACTGAACTGGAATTAGATGACAGTCCTAGGGTCGTCCTGACTGCATGGCTTGTTGGGAAGCCAACAGATCTCTTCCAAGAGGTAACTGACCTCACAGCCATATGTTCCATTCTCACTGCAAAGCTCACTGCCCCAAGTATGGGCATGCTCGGACTTATCCTGTGCTTGATTATTAGAGGGGCATAAATCAGTACCTTTCCGCCTAATTTTTCATAGATTTAACAGTAAATACATTGGACCCCTAGTACACTGTTAGGATGGCAGAGTATTAAGGTGAAATAAGAATTTCCAGAGTTTCAAACAATTTATAGTGTAGAGGTAATTGAACAAGTGAGCAATAGTACAAGACAATACTATTGTATGTGGAACAACCTTGAAGAACAGTGGCAATTTTTTCAAAATCCGATTCTGTTTAAAAATTTTTCTCCCCCCAGCACATATTATGCCCCTTTCATGGCTTCCTACTGTTTAGAAACAAAGGTGAAAATATTCAGCATGTCTGTTACTCCAGCTTCATCTTGTCCTGTGCTCTCTGCTAAGCAGTACCTTGGCCTTATTTTGTCTCCTATATAATGCCATGCTCCCTCCTGCTGTAAGGACTTTGGACATGCCTCTCCCTCTGCCTGAAACCCATCCACCCACCACCTCATCTGTATTGCCCAGTCTGCTCTTACAAAACCTCTTGATTTCAGTTAAAATTTATCTCATCAGACAAAATCTGCTGGTTACCTTGCAAATGAGATCCACTTAATAAGTGCTCTCATGTATCATTTCACTCTTATTCCCAATGCATATGTTGTGCTGTTTCACAGTTCTACTTGCACACATTCATACGTGATTATTTGATTGCAGTCTGAGCCCAAATACTCCAGACTGTAAACTCAAAGAAGGGTGACATCTTTTTTTTCCTTAGCATTGGATGCCTACCACCCTGCACACAGCCACCTACCACCTGACACATGAAAGCTGTGCAGTAAATATTTGTTGAATGAATGAGAAACTGTTTCAGATTGTGGGCAAAGTACAACCCAAAATATAGAGGTGAGAACAGCTGTCCAAGCCCAAGGACATGGAAAATTCTGCTTTAATGCCGAGAGTTAGTACTGAGCTGCAGGATATGTGCGGAGGACTTAATGCCTCAGGAAAGGACTAAACTTCACTAAAAATACCCCTTGCTACTGAGCAGACTCTTGACAAGAGTGGTCTGTTGTTTATCAAATTGTAGAAAACTGTGACAAAAGTCTAATCCCTTAGAGAAACAATCAGTAATGTTTCAAAAATATGCGTTAAGTGATTGTATAAAATATGGTCAAATCAGGTACCAGTGCAAACCAAAAGCCTTGACAGAAGTAAACAAAGCAACTTCCCTGAGCATGCAATGACATTGTTTTCAGGAAGAACTGTGGTCTTAGAACAAGCCACATGTAGATAAAATTTCCTTTTTTAAAAAATTGTACTAATATGCAATTTATATACAGTGAGATGCACATATCTTAAGTATATAACACGAAGTCTTTTGACAAGTTCACATACATCTAAGCCACATTGTTTTCAAGATAATAGAATTTTCCCCTTCATCCCAGAAAGTTCCTTCTTGTCCTTCTCCAGTTGTCTCCCGTTCCCACAGGAAAATACTGTTCTGAAATTCAAACCCATAAAATAGTTTTGTCTGTCTGACTCTTTATATGAATGAAATTTTATACAGCAAGCATGATTTCGTGTCTGGGTTCTTTTGCTCAGCTTAATTTGGAGATCCCCCCATGTGGTTGCATACAGCAGTTGTGCATTCCTTCCTGTCACTGAGCAGTAAGTACTCCATTGTCTGAATACACAGTTTGTTTACTCATTTGCTTTTTGACATACATTTGGATTGTTTCCATTGGGGCTCATGAATAAATAATATGAATTATAAATATTAACTTCATATCAACTTATGAGTAAGTTTGCTGTGAACATTCTCATACAAATATTTGTGGACACATGTTAATCTCAGGTGTATACCTAGGGAATTGATGGTACATAGGTAGGAATTTTATTAACTTTATAAGAACCTCACAGCTGTTTTCCAAAGTTGCAACATTTTACCCTCCCACTAGCAGCCTGTGAGCGTTCTGGGTGTTCTCGCCATCACTTGGTATTGTCATTGTTTTCAGTTTCAGTCATCTTAGTGTGCGTGTAGTAATAGCCATTTTGGTTTTAATTTTAATTTCCCTGATGATGTTATATGCACTTTTCAAGTCTTATTGGTGATTTGTATCTTTTCCTTTTGCCAATTTTTTCAAATTAGGTTGTTTCATTAAAAGAGGTCTGTAGGGCTTCTTTATATATTTTGGAAACAAGTTCTATATTTTGCAAAGATTTTCTCCTGGTCTGTCACTCGCTTATTAATGCAGCTGCAGACCAAGATAATGGCCGACTTATGTCCTGGAGAACCATCTTCCCCAAGTCAGAGTTCAGGCTCCTTTTCTACTAAAAAGGGGAAGGGGTGTGGTTGGTTTTTGCAAACTTCTTGGTGTAGGATTTCTTTGTTCTTGGAATCCTTTGCAGCCGTCCATGTGGGTCAGGTCATGATGCCCCTGTGAAAACCTCCAACAAAACAAATGTTATTTTCTATTCTGCAACTTGTTATCTTTATATGAGTGCAAAAGTGTTAATATCATTAAAGGTCAGAGCCCCAAGAATAGGCTCTCCTGTCTATTTCAAGCTAAAGGCAACATTGTTTTACAAAAAGTGCAGAGCAAGCAAGACTAAGCCAAGAAAACAGGGCACACTGTTAAAGCAAATAAACAGGTCTAATGGAGTCAGATTTGTCCTTTTCTACTACAGGGCCTTTTGGTGAGAGGAAGAAGGATGTGTCTGGATGGGTCCTCCTCTGCCCCAGGCTGGGGTTCCCGCAGGAGCCCTGCCAGGTTCCCCCTAACTGTGGACCTGATCTCCCACAGAGAAAGTAATAATTATCAGTGACTAAAATTACTTGTCAAAGTGCCTTCAATTGCCTGTAAACTATATATGGGTAGGGGGAGAGGCGGGCAGGGGATGTATCAGTGGCCAGTCAACAGTCTCCCTGGATGCAAGGGGCCACTGTGGTGGCGGGTTGCTAGGTGGCCAGGCCAGCACAGCTGCCTGCTTGGCTCTCCAGCCGTGGGCTTCTAACATGGACACTTAACTCTCTCGTTCCTCTTCCCTCTGCCCCAGGGTGAATGAACACGGCCCCTGCACCCACCTGGGCTGAGCCCAGGCCATGCACACAGCCCACCGCCTGCTGTCTATCTCCCCAGCAAGGCCTCCCGCACCGCCGCAGATCCGCGTGCCCAGTGCCTCTGCCCTAGGGCTCCAGATCACAATCCGGACCATCAACCAACAAGCCCACAGGCCAGTGGCGAGCAGCCCAGGTCCACCCTGACCTGCCGGCTCAGACGAGTCACAGGGCACCGGGGTCAGGGCGCCCGGGTGGGAATTGAAACCGACTCCAGCCCAGCCTGCGGAGCCCTGTAGCCTCAGACACTAGATGTGCAGCCACACACTAGGCCCGCTCCCCCGCTGGCTGGCGGCAGTCGCTATGGTGACCCTAACCCGGGCATCCCAGCCCCATCCACGGGGTGAGGGGGTCAGCTTGGAGTAGAGATGCACTTGGATTGAGGGGGGAATCCCACGGTGGGGGGGATAGGCTGAGGGTTAAGGGGCCAGTCCGAGTGGCATTGACTTAGCTGAGAGGTGAAGGGGACCATCTTTGGATGTTGGGGGTCCTGCAGTGAGGCATGAAGGATGAGCTTCGGGTGTGGGGGGGCCATAGCATAGTCCCTAGGGAGGTGGGGTGTGGGGGCCATAGGTTAGTACATAGCGAGGTGGAGTGTGGGGGCGGGTACCTCGATGTGAGGAGGAGCCCCATCTTGGGGATCACACTGGAGACAGGGCATGGCCTGGGGGGTGCAGTAAAGGTGAGGGGGAGGAGGAGTAGGGGTGGGGGGTGTGGCCAGGCCCAGGGCGGTGGTTGTTCTGGTTGAGTGCAGTAATCTGATTGGCAGCGGGGCGGGGGCATTGGGTACCGAGACACAGCGTGAGGGGCAGGGAGGTGGGCCGGCCTCACCGCCCCACTGCCGAACCGCCCCCACCACCCCACCGCCTAACCGCCCCCACCGCCCCACCGCGGGGCCCGGCTCGGAAACGCTCGACCCCACTCGCCCACCCGAACAGCAGGAGCCCCAGCCCCAGGGTCCGCGCATCCGGCGAGGGGAGGAGGGGCGCGCACGCGCAGAAGCGGGAGACCACTAACAGCTTGTGAAAGCCAGGCAAAGCAGAGCGTTCCTGGACCAGCTCCCGAGGAGGAAGGCGGACCGCGGACTGGGCCAACGCTTACCGTCGCCTCAGCTGCCACCGCCAGGCGGCTAAGGGGGCGCTGGTGGGGGTGGACAGGTCAAGGAGCCGGCGGGTGAGGCCCGGGCCGGGCGGTGAGTTAGGACCCTGAGATGGGTGCCGGCTGCCCTAGTGGTTCGTGGTGCCACCCCCCCCCCACGTTAGTAGTCCGTGAACACCGTTTCTTCGCTGACTCTGGTACCCATTTGGGGAAGCGGATGCAGCACCGGGATGTGGGAGGGTGCCGGAGGGCCCGGGAGCACTTTCTACCGGCCCTCATATCATGGCCTGCCCCGGAGGCGGTTGTGGTGCTGTCGCGTGGCCATGTATGTGATATCACACAGTATTTGTCTTTCTGACTTATTTCACTTAGCATAATGCTCTCATGGTCAACCGATGTTGCACAAAAGGCAATATTTCATTCTTTTGCATGGCCTAGTAATATTCCATTGTGTGTGTATTTGCATATCCTTGATATCTCTGTGTGTGTATCAATCACATCTTTTTTAACCATCAGTTGATGGACAGTAAGATTGTTTCCTTATCTTTGCTATTGTGAATAATGCTTCAGTGAATATGAGAATGCAGATATTTCTTTAAGATAGTGATTTCATTTCATTTCCTTTTGTGATATACCCAGCAGTAGGACAAGTGGATCATATGGTAGTTCTCTTTTTAAATATTTTTTAAATTGAAGTACCATCAGTTACAGTGTGTCAATTTCTGATGTACAGCTCATCCCAGTCATGCATATGCCTACATGCATTAGACTTTTTAAACTTTCTGAGCTTACTGTTTTCCATAATGACTGTATCAATTCACATCACCACCAACAGTTTATAAGTGTTCCTTTTTCTCTGCTTTTATTATCTTTTGTCTTTTTGATGATAACCATTCCAAAAGATGTGAAGTGATGGCTTTCTTGTGGTTTTGATTTGTGTTTCACTAATGGTTATTGATATTGAACCTTTTTTCATATACCTGTTCGCCATTTATATGTGTTCTTTGGAAAACTTAATTTAGGCCCTATGTCCGTTGTAAAATTGAATTGTTTGTGCTTTTTCCTATTGTATGATGCTGGATGAACTTCTTACGTATTTTGGATATTAACCCCTTATTAGATATTTTATTTACAAATATGACTCATTTCATAGGTTGCCTTTTCACTTTGTGAATTGTTTCTTTGCTGTACAGAAGCTTTTTCATTTGATGTAGTTCCACTTTTTAATTTTTGCTTTTGTTGTTTGTGCTTTCGGTGTCATATCTGAAAAAATCACTAAGACAAATGTCAGGGAGCTCTACCCTATGTTCTCTTCTAGGAGTTTTACAGTTTCAGGTCTTATGTTTAAGTCTTTAATCCATTTTGAATTAATTTTTTTTGGTGACTGTTGTAAGTTGAGTCCAGCTGCAGCTTTTACATGTGATTATCCAGTTTTCCCAACACCATTATTTAAGAGACTATCTATTCCCCATTGAGTATGCTTGTCACAAATAATAATTGACTATATGTGTGTGTGTTTATTTCTGGGCTGACCACTCTGTCCCACTGATCTGTGTGTCTGGTTTCATGCCATACTCTTTTGATTACTATAACGTAATAAAGTTCGAAATCAAGAAGTGTGATACGTTTGGTTTTGCTCTTCTTTGTCAAGATTGCTTTGGTTTTTCATGGTCTTTGTGATTTCCATTCGAGTTTTAGGATTGTTCTATTTCCATGAAAAATGCCATTGGAATTTTGATAGGAATGATATTGAATCTACAGATGGCCTTGGTTAATATGGATATGTTAACAGTGTTAATTTTTCTGATCCATGAGCATGGGATATCTTTCCATTCATTGGTGTCTTCTTCAGATTCTTTCATCAAAGTCTTCTACTTTGCAATATACAGATCTTTCACCTCCTTGAATTTATTACTATTTAATTGTTTTAGATGCTATTATATATGATTGTTTTCTTTATTTCTTTTTTGGGTATTTGGTTGCTAATGTATACAAATACAACTGATTTCTGTATGTTAATTTTGTATCCTACAACTTTACTGAATATTTTTTATTAGTGCTAACATTTTTAGTGGAGTTTGAGAAAATCCAGAATATCTGCAAACAGTGACAACTTTACTCCTTTCTTTATGTTTTGCATGCCTTTTGTTTATTATTCTTGACTAATTTATCTGGGTAGGACTTCTAATACTAAATTGAATATGATTGGTGCCACTCTGGGCACCCTTGCCTTGTTTCTGATCTTAGAGCAGAAGCTTTCAGTCTTTCACCCTTGAGCGTGATTTTAGTTGTGGGCTTATTGAATATGGCCCATATCACTTCTATATTCAGTTTATGGAGAGGTTTCTTTTTTTAACCATAAAAGAATATTGTGTTTCATCAAATGCTTTTCCCCCATCTATTATGATGATAATATGATTTGTATCTTTCATTCTATTGATGTTTGTCACATGTAATGATTTGTGTATGTTGAACCATTCTTGCATCCTAGGGATAAATCCCACTTGATCATGGTATATGATCCTTTAAATGTGCTGTTGAATTTGATTCATTAGTATTTTGTTGAGATTTTTGCATCTATATTGGCCTATTATCTTCTTGTGGTGGCCTTATTTGGCTTTGATATCAGAGTAATGCTGGTGGTCTTGTAAAATTAGTTTGGGAGCATTCCTTCCTCTTAATTTTTTGGAAGAGTCTGAGAAGGATTGGCCTTAATTCTCCTTTATATGTTTGGTAGAATCACCAAGAAAACCATCTGGCCCTGGAGCTTTTCTTTGTTAGGAGGTTTTTGATGAATGATTCAAATCCCTTACTCATTACAGATTTGTTCAGATTTTCTGTCTTCATGATTCACTTTGGTTGGTTGTAGTTTCCAGGAAATTATCTATTCATTTCAGGTTATTTAATTGTTCCTGTATAATTGTCCATAGTTATCTCCTATATCTCTTGATATTTGCGTTATCAGTTGTAATGCCACCGCTTTCATTTCTATTTATTTTGAGTATTCTCTGTTTTATTAGTCTAGTTAAAGGTTTGTCAATTTTGTTTATCTTTTCAAAAAACCAACTCTTAAGTTTTATGGATTTTTTTTTCTATTGTTTTTCTGATCTCTGTTTTATTTAATTCTGCTCTGATCTTTGCTATTTCCTTCCCTCTTCTAACTTTGTAGTTTGTGTTAGTTTTTTCAGGTGTGAAGTTACATTGTTTATTTCAGATCTTTCTTTTTTATTAATATAGGCATATACTATTACAAACTTCTCTGTTAATTTTGATAGGTTTAAACTAAAACTAAAAATAGTTTAAATTTTGGAGTGCCTATGAGAGGAGGGGAGCTCAGGGTCTTTCTACACCACCATCACGGCTGACTTTTCCAGACCGTGTTTTTTGGTGCATGAAGTTGTCTTGGTAGGTTTTGTGTTTGTAGGAGTTTCTCCATTTTATATGTGTTATCCAGTTGGTTGTTGTAAAATTGTTCATGGTTCTCTGGAGAATTGATAGTATTGACCCCGCTTTCATTTTTTATTTTAGCAATTTCAGTCTTCTATGTTTTGTTCTTAGTCCATCTAGCTAACAGTTTGTCAATTTTGTTGATCTTTTCAAAGAACCAACTTTTGGTTTCATTGATTATCTCTGTTTTCCTATTCTCTATTTCATTTACCTATACGCTAATCCTTAGCATTTTCTTCCTTCTGCTAGGTTTAAGTTTAGTTTGTTCTTTTTAGTTTCTTAAAGGTGTAAAGTTAGGTTGTTGATTTGAGAAATGTCCTTGTTATTTATTGTAAGTCTTTATAGCTACAAACTTCTCTTTTAACACCACTTTTGCTGTATTCCATAAGTTTTGGTATGTTGTATTTTTGTTTTCATTTCTCTCTAAATATTTTCTAATTTCCTTATAATTTGTTTCTTGATTCACTGGTTATTTAAAAGCATATTCTTTAACGCCCACAATTTTGTGAATTTTCCAGTTTTCTTTATGTTACTGATTTCTAACTTCATTCCATTGTGGTAAGAGAAGATATTTTGTATGATACCTAGCTTTTAAAATCTTGGAATTTGATTTGTTGCCTACCTTATATTCTGTCCTGGAGTGTGTCCCTGGTGCACTTGAGAAAAATGTGTATGTTATTGTAGCTGAATGGAGTGTTCTGTGTATATGTATTAGTTCTAATTGGTTTATTGGGTTAAGTTCTCTATTTCTTTACTTGTCTTCAGTCTGGTGGTTCTGTCCTTCACTGTGAGAGTGCTGTTGACATCTCCAGCTATTATTGTAGAACCATAGAACCATTTATTTCTCCCTTCAGTTCAGTTTTTGCTTCATATATTTCAGTGGTCTATTATTAAGTGTGTAATTGTTTATAGTTATTACATCTCCTTGCTGTACTGAACCTTTTATTAATATCTAATGTCACTTGTTTTCTCTTATAAAGTTTTTTCATTTAAAGTATATTTAGTTTGATGTAAGTATAGCCACTCCTGCTCTCTTTTGATTACTATTTGCAAGGAATATAATTTTCCATCTTTATTTTCAAACTGTTTATGTCTTTAGATCTCAGGTGAGTCTCTTATAGACAGCATGTAGTTGGGTAATGTACTTTTATCTCTACTACCTATCTATGTCTTTGATTGGAGAATTTAATCTATTTACCTTTAAAAGTAATTGCTGTCACTGTACTGTTGTTTTCCATATGCCATTCAACTTTTCTGGTCCTCATTTTCTGCATTCCTGACTCCTTTTGTGTATAATTGATTTTTTGTAGTGAAATATTTAAGTTTCTTCTTCATTTTCTTTGTTTATAATCTGTAGGTATTTTTTGTAGTTGCCAAGGGGGCTATCACACAGTTACAACACTCAAATTTGAATTTATAGTAGCTCAACTTCTATAATGTGCAAAAGCTATGCTCCTTTACAACTCCATCCTCATCTTTTTTGGTTGTACATATCACAGAATTTCATTATTATACATTGCGTGCACCCAGACAAATGATTTAAATGCATTAGTCTCCTGAATTATGTAGAAAACAAGATCTGAAGTTACAAAGTTACAGTAATACTAGCTTTCACAATGTAATTGCTTTTTTCTTTAAACATTCTAATTTCTAAAGTCATGTAGAAAACAGAAAGTCCAGTTATACACCATTGATAAAATACTGCTGGCTCCTGTAATTGTCAATGTATTTACCTTTATTGAGATCCTTATTTCTCTACATGGCTTCAAGTTACTGTCCAATGTCCTTTTATTTCACCTTGCAGACTTCCTCGAGCATTTTTTCAGGGCCAGTCTAGTGGTTAAAGACACACTCAGCTTTGGTTTATCTGGGAATGTCTTGATTTTTCACTTACTTCTGAAAGACAGTTTTGCCTGATATAGAATTATGAGTTGAGGGTTTTTTTTTGTTGTTGTTTTTTTTTCCTTTTAACACTTTAAATAAAGGCTTTCTGCCTTCTGGACTCCAGAGTTTCTGATGAGAAAGTTGAAGATAATCTTACTGAGGATCGCTAGTGTGTGTTGATTCACTTCTGTCTTACTCCCCTCATGACTTGCTCTTTGTCTTTCAAAAGTTTGATTATAGTGTTTCTCAGTGTGGGTCTCTTTGATTTTATTACGGGTCTCTTAAAGTTCCTTGAACTTCCTGGATGCTTATACTCAGGAGTTTCTTCAAGTTTAGAAAGTTTTCAGCCACTATTTCTTCAAATATTCTCTCTGCCCTTTTCTCTCTCTTCTCCTTCTGGGATTCCACAATGCATACGTTAGTCTTTTCATTGGTGTCCCATAGGTCTTTTAGGCTCTGTTTGCTTTTCTTGATCTTGTTTTTATGTTCCTCAGCCTCAATAATTTCTACTGTCTTCTATTCAAGCTCACTGATTCTTTCTTCTTCCTATTCAAGTCTGTTTCTGAATCCCTCCAGTGAACTTTTCATCCCATTCATTTTACTTTTCAGATCCATAATTTACTTTTGGTCTCTTTTTAGGTTTCCTTTCTCTATATTGATATTTCCACTTCATTCACACAGTATTTTCTTGACTTTCTCCACATCTTTATTTCTTTGAACATCTTTAAGATAGTTGTTTTAAAGTATTTGTCTAGTAGATCTGTCACCAAGTCATTTTCAGGGATAATTTGTTAACTTTATTTTTTTCCTTTGAATGAGCCATACTTTCCTGTCTCTTTTATGCCTTTCAGTTTTTTGTTGAACACTGGCTATTTGAAACTAATAATGTGGTAACTTGGAGTATCAGATTCTCTCCCTCCCCCATGTTTTTCTTTTTATATTATTGTTCTGTTTATTATTATTATTGCTTGTTTTAGACTATCTTTGAGCTAAGGATCAGCCTGAGGTGTAAACTTTAGTTCTTCTCAGGTCTTCTAATCTTGCAGTTTTTACTGGACTTTTCTAGTTACCCCCATATTTGAAGTTGTTTTTGAATATCTTAAAGTCTGGCTCTTAAAAGGGGAAAAGAAAAACAATGAATAGAGGGGGAAAAAGGGGTACTGGCCCTTTAGATCCATGGAAGTCACTTCATCTGGAGGGGAAGGGGCTTGCAACAGTGAGGTTAGGTGCAAAAAAAATGGCTGCTGTCTTGTTTGACTGCACCTCTGTGATCAGAAGCAGTACTCAGCGATCAGAGCACAGGCCCCTAATATTTGTAGTACAGAGTCCTTTTTCTCACCCTGGCTCCCACAAGGTGTGTGCAAGCTGCTCCAAGAGCATGTGCACAGCTGCCGGCCATGTGGTTGCAGGTGAGTGATAGATAATTGTGCTAGTATATTAAGAGCTGAAATTGACTGAAGTTAAGCACAATTTCCCATCAAAGCCTTCCCAGAATCCCCATCACCAGGACTTGATAAAATCTATTCCTGGGTCCACTTTCAGAATTCTTGTTTAGTGCTTCTGGGATGGAGCCTTAAAATCTGCATGTATTTTTAGCTCTTTTTGATGCATATGTTGCTGAGATTTGCCCAGTCCTTGAGAAGCAGTGTTCTAGAACACTTCATTCTCTCTTTCTCTGTATCTAATGTGCAGTGAAACTCATTTACCAAGTGTGTAATTTAAGTTACATTTTTGAAGTCTGGAAATTCTGTTTGATTCTTTTTGTGCTTTATTATTCTCTGCCCTAGATGACAATCTTATATTTTAATTCTTTGGATAATGTTAAAGACATTTATTTTATATACATGTATATTTATTTCATTGTCTGTACCTCTGCTTTTGTTTCAGAGGTCTTTTTGTTTGTTCATTTTTGGGTTTTTTGGATGTTGTCTTCTCACATACCTGGTTATTTTTGTTTAAATACTGGAAATCATTTTTGAAACAAATGTATAGGTAATTTGGATTTCTAACTGATTCTGGAAAGATGCTTATGCAAAAGTAATCCTTAATCTCCTTAATCAAATAGGAGATTGACACGATTAAAAGCTGGATTTCCATCCCTGTGTAAACTGGTCTGTTCTCCATTTACCCTAATCCATTGTGTACGGTATTCTATGTGTGGTTTACAAGGGCCATTTTCTTTGTGAAGCTTTGAACACATGGTTTTTAAACCTTAGTTCCATTAATGTATCAGTTCCTTGCTTATCTTCTCAGGATTTCTGCTGCCATTCATAGAATTGGTAAGTTCTTTTTTTCTAGGGAAAAAAAGGCAGCAAATTTTAGGCTCCTGGATTATAGCTTAAAATGTCCTTCTTTATTAGTTCTCTGATGCTTTACAACAGACTAAAAGATTTTACATCATTTTTATAGTAGTTCTCAGTGTGCTTATTGTTTAAAATTACCTGCTTAACCATTCCTAGAAGTTGAACTCATGGCTTCCGTGTTCACTTTTGAAAATGGTATCTTTGGATGAATAACTGCATTAAAAATTTGTTATAAACCCAAGTCTTCAGTCTTTTCCTTTTTTCATGGTCTGTGGTTTGGAGTGAAGGCCTGGAAATTATTTGATCAATTCCCCAAGTTGAGTGAAATGCACAGCCAGTGTTTAAAACCCCTAGCATAACCATTCTTTTGCCAAATTATCTTCAATGTCACCTTGGTCATACAAATTTCCACACGATTGTAGTTTTTTTCCTTATCTTTTATCCTCTTCTGTTATCCCACCCCTCTCTCTGCTACATTATTACCTCTCTACTCAGTCTTTTCTCTCTCCCCTATTGTAGGATAAATACTTAAGTTTCTCTGTAGTTGTCACTGTCATTGCTGGAGAGAGTCATTTAAATAAAGTATAAACTTATTTAATGTTGAAGACAAGTAGCTCTGTGAATAGGTGGCCAGAATCCATTCCACTTTGTTCTGCTTTTTTCTGGTCTACTCATGAATTCCTTCCTCTGCCCAAGGAAATAGAGAAATTCCCATGAAAGTGTCCCTGACATAACAGAAGAAAAACTGGGAAATTCACAAATATGTCGACAGTAACAACACAACCAATGGACCCCCCCAAAAAAATTGAGAGAAATTAGAAAATACCTTAAAACAAGTGAAAACAAAAAACATAAACATGCTGTACCCAAACTTACGTGATACAATGAAGTATATACTCAGAGAAATGTATAGTTTTAAATGTCCATGTTAAAAATAAATACCTCAAGTCAATTAATCAGGAAGAATAAACTAAACACAAAATGAGTAGAAGGAAGGAAATAGTCAATATTATAGTGGAGGTAGAGAATAGAAAGAGAAGAGAGAAAATAGATGGACCGAAATCATTTAAAAGGGCAACAAAATTGACAAAACCTTAGCTAGAGTGATCAGAAAGAAAAAAAAAAGGCCTCAAATTACTAAAATCAAAAATGAAAGTAAGGAAATTACTACAGACCTTAGTTCCAAAGATAGCACAGAATTGTACTCTTAAAAATGGTTAAAATGATGAATTTTATGTTATGTAGTTTTACCTCAGTAGAAAAGCCTGTATTTGTGTGGATTCATGAACTGTCTGGTTCCATTGATCTGTATGTCTTTCCTTTCATCAGTACCATATTATCTTGAGTGTCATAACTGTCACTTTATAGTAAGTCTTAAAATCAGATTTTCTTCTTTTCAAAAATATTTTTGCTATCCTAGTTCTTATCACTTTCTGTATAGAGTTTAAAATTAATGTGTCAATATACACAATAGGCAATACTGGGATTTTTATTGAAGTTGGGTTGAATCTATAGATTTTTTTGTTTTATTAAAGAATTGATATTATAACTCTATTGAGTCTTTCAATCCATTAGCATGATCTGTCTTTCCATTTATTTAGACTTTCAGACATCCTTTGTTTTCTTTCGTTAGCTTTTTTTAGTTTTAAGTATACAGCACCTGCATATATTTCTTAGATTTGTATCAAGGTATTTCCTTTTTTAAAAAAAGAAGCTATTGTAAATGGTATTTAAAAAAAGAGTTGGCTTCTTATTTTTCATTAATATTCTATACATTACAATTTAATTTTTGTACATTAACTTTTATTGTACAACTTTGCTAAGTTCACTTACTAATTCCAACTTTTTATAGATTCTGGAGATTTCTACTTTCATGATCATGTCATCATTTCCAATTTCTATGCTTTTTTCCCCCTTGCTTTATTGTACTGACTAGTCAATGTAGGATGTTGAGTAGGAGTGGTAAAACTTTTATATCCTTGCTTTGTTCTTGATTCTGGGATAAAACATTAAATCTTTTACTACTATGTATGATGTTAGCTGTAGATTTTTTCTGTAGATGCCCTTCATCAGATTAAGGAAGTCCCCTTGTATTCCTAATTGGCTAGAGTTTTTAATGATGGATATATTTTGAAAGTTTCAGGTTTCTTTTCTCCATCAGCTGATATAATCATGTGGTTTTGATTTTTTCTTAGTCCAGGGATCAGCATACTGTGACCCACAGATCGAATCCTGCCCACTGGCTGTTTGTGTAGAGGCAGCAAGCTAAAACACATTTTTTACATTTTTTTAACGGATTGTAAAGAGAAGAATAATATTCTGTAAAAAGTGTATGTCACCCACAAAGCTTAAAATATTTGCTGTTTTGTCCTTTACTGAAAAAAATTGCTGCATCATCCTTTAGTCAGTTAATACAATGGGTTACATCAGTGATGTCTCTTTAACTAGGTTTGCATCACGAGAAACCGCCCCCCACCACTTGTTTGTGATGTAGTATTCCTTTTATAAATTTCTGGATTTAATTTGCTATAATTTTACTAGAAAATTGTATGTCTATTTTCATAAGATACTGATTTGTAATTTTCTTACAAAGTCTTTTAAGGCTAATACTGTCCTCAAAAATGAGTAGGGGATTGTCCCTTTTTTCTATTTTTTATTTAAAAATATTTCCTTAAGAGGCTGTGTTTATTTTGTGTTTATTTTTTGTTCATAGCAAAATTGAGCAGAAAATACAGAAGTTACCCCTTGCTCCCAGACATGTACAACCTCCCCCACTACCAACGCTTGTACCAGAGAGTACATTTGTATGTTATTGGATAATCAATCTAAATCGATACATCATTGGTACACTACACCAAAAGTCCATTAGGGTTCACTCTGTGGGGTTTTACAAATGTATAGTGACATGTATCACTATTATACTACCATATGGACTAGTTACACAGCCCTAAAAATCCTCTGTGCTCCACAGAGTTATTTCTTCCTCTCTCTTTCTGAACCCCTGGAAATCACTGATCTTTTTACTGTCTGCGTAACTGTACCTGATCTAGAATTTCATATATTGGAATCATACAGTATGCAGCCATTTCAGATTGTCTTCTTCCATTTAGTAACAGGCATTTAAGTTTCTTCCATGTCTTTCCATGGCTTGAGAGCTCATTTCCTTTTAGTGCTGAATAATGTTACATTGCCTGGATGTACCACAGTTTACTTATTAATTCACCAAATGAAGGACAAGTTGGTTGCTTCCAAGTTTTTGAAATTGTGAATAAAGCTGCTATAAACTTCCATGTGCAGGTTTTTGTATCCATGTGCAGGTACACAAGTTTTAATTCCTTTGGGTAAATACCGTGGGGTACAATTGCTGGATCGTGTGGTAGGAGCATGTTTAGTTTTGTTAAGAAACTGTCCAGCTGTCTCCCAAAGTGACTGTTCCATGTTTGCTTTCCCACCAGCAAAGGGTGAAAGTTCTTGTTGTTCCACATCCTTGTCAGCATTTGGTGTTCTCAGTGTTACAGATGTCTGGCCATTCTGATAGGTACGTAGTGGTATCTTACTGTTGTTTTAGTTTACAACTTTCTAACGGTATATAATGTTGAGCATTTTTTCATATGCTAATTTCTCATGTTTGTCCTCTTCAGTGAGGTATCTGTTCAGGTCTATTGCCCATTTTTAAATCAGGTTGTTATTTAATTTTAAGAGTTCTTTGTATATTGTGAATAACAGTCCTTTATTGAATAAATCTTTTGCAAATATTTTCTCTCAGTTTGTGGCTTTCTCATTCTCTTGCCAGTGTCTTTCACAGAGAAGAACTTTGTTGTTGTTGTTGTTGTTGTTGTTGTTGTTGTTGTTGTTGTAATGAGTGCACCTTATCAATTCTTTCTTTCAAGGACTGTGCCTTTGGTGTTATATCTAAAATGTCATCACCATACCGAGCACCATCTAGAATTTTTTCTATGTTACCTCCTAGGAATTTTATAATTTTGCATTTTACATTAAGGTCTATCATCCATTTTAAGTTACTTTTTTTTGAAAGTTATAAGGTCTGTCTCTAGACTCTTAGGTTTTTTAATATGTGGATGTCTGGTTGTTCCACTGCCATTTGTTGAAGAGATTATCTTTTCTCCATTGTTGTACCTTTGTTATTCATCAAGATCAGTTCACTGTAGCTATTTATCAAGTTGAGAGGGAGTTCCCCTCTATTCCTAACTTGCTGAGAGTTTTTCTATCAAGAATGAATGTTGAACTTTGTCAGAGTTTTTTCTGTATGCACTGATATAATCATGGGTTTTTTGTCTTCTTTAGCTGCTGATGTAATGGATTGCACTAATGGATATCCAAATGTTAACCAACCTTGCATAAATGGGATTAATCTCACATAGTCTTGGTGTATAATTCTTTTCATATATTGTTGGTTTTGATTTGCTAATATTTTGTTGATGATTGTTGCATTTGTGTTCATGAGAGATAGTGGTCTATAGTTTTCTTGTAAAGACTATCTGGTTTTGGTAATGCTGGCCTCATAGAATGAATTTGGGGGTTTCCCTTATTTCAGTATCTTCTGTGTTTTCATACACATTTTAGAATGTTTTGTTGCAGTTTTGTGAAAAGTGCCATTGGTATTTTGATAGGTGTTGCATTGAGTCTGCAGGTTTCCTTTGATTGTATGGTCATTTCAACAATATTAATTCTTCCAATACATTAACACAGTATACTTTTCCACACAAAAGACCTAAATAGCCAAACAGTCTTGATAAAGAAGAACAAAGCTGGAGGTATCATGCTCCCTGACTTCAAACTATGCTACAAAGCTACACTCATCAAAACAGTATGGTAAAGGCTAACCTTTTCAACAAATGGTGCTGGGTCAATTGAATATCTATATGAAAGAAAGAATGTGACTTGACCCTTAACTTATACCATACGTGAAAACAGACTCCATATGGATTGCATACCTAAATGTGAAGAAAAAACAATTTTACTTCTAGGCTAAAACATGAGAACCACTTCATGATACACACCTGATAGTTGAAATCTAAAAGATGGAAAAAGCAAGTGTTGGCATGAATGTGGAGCAATAGCAAACCTCATACACTCTTGATGGGAGCATAAATTGGTCCAACCACTTTGGAACGTTCTTTGGCGGAGTGTACTTAAGCCAAACCCATGCATACACTATGACCCAGCAATTCTACTCCTAGGTCTATATCTATCACCAATATGCACATATACTTACTGAAAGACATGCACTAGAATATTCATAGCATTAATCATAATAGTCCCAAGCTGGAAACTATAAATATCTGTCAACAGTGGTGTGGGTAAACAAATTGAGACACACTAAACTACTATGCAGCAATGAGAATCAGATACCAATAACTGCATGTGATATGGATGAATCTGACAAAGACAACATGAAGGAAAATAAAATTACAGTTGATCCTTGAACAACACAGGGGTTAACCTGTGTGTAACTTACAGTCGGCCGTCTGTATCCATGGTTACTCTGCTTGTGTAGATTCAGTCAGCCACAGACTATGTAGTCCTGTACTATTTACTGTTGAAATATAGCCACATATAAGTGGACCCACAGTCCAAGACAGTGCATTCTAGGGTCAGCTGTGTGTAGTATACCACATAACACACGATCTGATTTCATGCGTGCAAAGTACAAAACAAAGCAACACTAATCTGTGCTCTCAGATGTCAGGACGGTGGCTACCCTGAGAGGTCCAGGCTAGAGGGAAGTTGAGAGGGCTTTGGGGGTCCCAGTATTGTTCTCTTTCTTGATTAGAATGCTGACTTCATGAGTCTGACCAGATTGTGATATTTTGGGGGGCTTTAGACATGCAATACTGCATTTTTCTGTATGTACAGTATTTTGTCAGTAGAATGTTTAAAAATGTTTCCACAGCACAGATGTGTCATAATTTATTCAAACTTTTCTGTGTTTATTGGTCGTTTAATTGGTTTCAGCTTTTTACTTCTACAAATATTGTGAAGTAAAGATCTCCATAAATATTTGATTCATGGTGGTCCCCTTTAAGAATAAATCATTCATATGTTAAGTGGCTGAAGTCTTCATGCTAAAATACATTGTGGTATTTCTTCCCCCCCAAAACGGGAAACTCAGATTTTCTTTTTCACTAGCAATGTTTGTATTTTTCCTCTTACAGTCTCATGAGAATGTCTTGTCTTTTTCATTGTGTTTCATTTCATTTCCTCATTTATAATAGATTCAAGCATTTTGCTTTCATAGATGTTGCAGATACTTTCCCTAATATAGCTGCTCTACATTGAATTTGTTTATAGTAGACTTTCTATAAAACTTATGGTGATTTTAATTACACAGATACTTTCATACCATTCCTTTGAAGAGATGGAGGTAAATTCCTCTTTCAGCATGGACTGGGCTTTAATGACTTCCTTTTAATGAATAGTATGTGATAAAGTGGCAGCCCTATGAAAAGGCTTACATGGAAAGGAGCTGAGGCCTCCAGCCAACAGACGTGTGTAAACTTTCATAGAAGTGGATTTTTCAGCCCCAGTCAAGCCTTCATATGACCACAGCCCTGGCCGATGACTTGACACCAAAGCAAAGCCACCCACCTAAGACACTCCCTAAAGCCTTGCCTTCAGAAGGGTGTGAGATAATAAGTATTTGCTCATTTAAACTGTTAAATTTTGTGATCAATTTCTGTACAACAGATAAGTAATACACAATTTTTAAACTTTTTATTTTGAAACACAGTATATGTGCAAAGAAGTAAATGAAACATAGATATACAATTTAGCAAAGTATTATAACACAAACGTGAATGCAATGGTTATGAAATAGAAAATTGCAGGTCCCCAGAAAGAATATGCATGTTCTTTCAAGTTCAAAACCTCTTACTCCAGTTTGTATGCAATCATATTGTTGAATTTCATGGTAACCATTTATTTGCTTTGCCTTATGGTCATATCTCCTATGTTTATACCTCTGAACAATACAATTTAGTTTTGCTTATTTTTGAGTTGCATATTAATAGGACCTATGGAATCATAGATTTACTTTGTTATACCTTACTTCTTCTGTTCAACCTTCTGTAAGAGTCACCAGTGTTGCCCGTAGCTCTAGCTTGTTTGTCTGCATTACTGTAGAGTATTTCTGTTGTTTGATTCTACCACAGCATATTTTTCCATTTTACCTGTTAAATACTTTCTAATTTGGCATGACTGCTTGCTTTTACAATCCTGTTCATATTGTAATGGTTCACATGTGCAAGAGCTTCTCACTGATATATATCCCTAGGAGTGGTGATATCTTTTTAAGATCTTGATTTCATTTTCCTCTAATCTGTATCCCCAAGTGGGATTGCTGGATCATTTAGTAATTGTATCTTTAATTTTTTTTGAGGAAACTCCATACTGTTTTCCATAGTGGTTGCACCAGTTTATAGTCCCACCAACAGTGCACAAATGTTCCCTTTTCTCCACATTTTCACCAACACTTGCTATTTCTTGTCTTTTTTGTTGTTGTTGTTGTTGTTGTTCTTTGTTTTCATTGAACTCAAAATAGCTAGTAACAAAAACATCTAAAAATATCTCCAACATTTGATTCTTCAGTCATTTTTGTTGATGACATTTGATTATTTAGTTCCTGCTTGTTTCCATCATGGAGTAACACGTCTATCAAAATATATCTCTGAGAGTTTGCAGCAAGCTTTAAACCTGTATATTTAGATCCTAACCCAAAACCATGATTTAGTTGTTAGCTTTAAATCTAAATTTTTTCTTCCACACAGAAGCTTATTAAACTAATAATCATAAATAAGCTAGCTATTAATTAGTTTTTAAGAAAATGCCCAAATACAGCATATACATACAGATTGCATATATCCTTTCATCCTTTACTACTCATATAATATGAATGTAAGGTGTACAGTGGAGTTACATCATAAACACATTTAATTTACATTAATTCAGTATGTCAGGTCAGTGAAAAGGAAATAATGAGGATTAAGGAAAATAACAATAAAGCCATGGCTAGAAGAAGCTGAAACAAGTTTCAAAGGCGCAGTCAAGGAAATCGATACCTACTAAATTAACCCAAACTCTCTGACATACCGCTCTCGCAAGTGGTGAAATTCACAGCCCCAGCTTATTTCTTGTCTTTTTGATAATAGCCATTCTGACAGGTGGAGGTGATATGTCACTGTGGTTTTGATTTGCATTTTCCTGACGATTAGTGATGCCAATTATCTGTTAGTCATTTGTACGTCTTCTTGGGGAAAATATCTACTGAGTTCTTCTGTCCAATTTTGAAATCAGATTGCTTTTATTTTGCTCTTGAATTGTATGAGTTCCTTATTTATTTTATTAATCCCTTATCTGATAGATGGTTTGCAAAGATATCCTTCCATTCCATAGGCTGCCTTTTCATTTTGTTGATTGTATCTTTTGTTGTGCATCATTCTTTTAGTCTATTGTAGTCCCACTTATTATTATTATTTTGCTTTTGGATGGAATTTCACAGTGCTGGCCTCTTGACAGTTGAAATATCTTTTTAAGATCAGTAGTTTAAGGCTTAAAATCCTTTTTATGATTTAAGGGGCCTCGCTTACATTTAAAATGATACCCTAGGATACATTTTAAACTTTCACAGTGGGACGTTTCCAGATCTTGGCAAAGGCCTCAAACAGAGAAAGAGCTTTTCCTAACAGATGAGTGAGCTGGAGAGAGAGCAAAGCTGACACTTATCCCTGTTTTATTCCAGACCAGGATAGGCAGACAGCAGAACAGTGTGGTCCTGCAGATGCTGAAGCCTGACACTCCTTACACCATCACCCTGTCCTCCCTGTGTTGTGATGTGGAAGGAGGTCGGATGACAGGAAGAGGCAAGACCAGTAAGTGAACCTGGACTCCTGTGGCTCTTTTAGTAACCATCATGGGGATGGAATCACATCTTCCACTGGAAAAACTGGGGTGACACAGTTTTGCTAAACTTTTAAAATGCATGTTAATAATGCTTTTTCTTTTTCTTTTCTTTTTTT
Organism: Camelus ferus; assembly: GCF_009834535.1. NCBI lineage: Eukaryota > Metazoa > Chordata > Mammalia > Artiodactyla > Camelidae > Camelus > Camelus ferus. The sequence continues at coordinate 6,452 of NW_022589674.1, read as the reverse complement.
TTTTGTCTCTTTTGGGGGTGGGGGGTAATTATGTTTTATTTATTTTTTAGTGGAGGTACTGGGGATTGAACCCAGGACCTCATGCATACACTAAGCATACACTGTAGCCCTGAGCTATACCCTCCCCCCAAAGATCTAAATTGCTTTTAATATCCTTACTGGAGTTATCTGTCTTTGGTCTTGGAGAAAGGTGTTTATTACCTTCTAGGATAACACAGACAAGTGAACAAACTCTGTTCCGAGGCTCAGAATGCTCTGAGGCCAAGATAACTTGTGGAGGGATGAGACATGTACCTGATGATCACAGACATTTTTTCCTTTATTCACTACTTCAGCAGGTATTTGTGGGGTGCCTACTAAAGGGATTCTGTGTTCTAGGGCTCCCGGGACCCATCAGTAAACCTGGGCTTCGTGCGTGCTCAGTTGTTAGGGTCACGCGTGGTGTGCTTTCTGTGCATTTCAGAACCTTTGAATACCGTGAGGAACCTTGGTGTATGACCCTTCCACCAGCACTTTGAATGTTCGCTGGGAGCATACAGAGCGAAGTCCTCTCCAGTACAAGCTCTTCTATGCACCCACAGCAGGTGGTCTGGAGGAACTGGTCACTATTTCCTGTAGGGAAAAGTGTGTGTTAGTTTCAGCTGTAGATTGCAAAGTGGAGATCAAGAGTTAACTAGTGTACCGTAGCGCTGAAGGAGTTCATGTTCCTTCTGTAGAACTTGACGGAGGGTAGTCAGTTGGGGCCTCAGTTCCTGGGTGATAGGGGCTTTTGGGGGACTGGGGCTGAGGGATCAAATCATTACAGGGGCTTTTCAAGAAGGAGCTGGCCATGTGCAGAGAGGCCTTCATCAACTCTTAGAACAGTTTGTATGGGGGCACATCCTTAGGTCCCAATAGTACAGAACCCTGCTTCTTGACTTGGTCTTCAGTTAGTATTTTGAGTATTTGGTTGTTCAAAGTATTATTTCTTGTACAAGGGTTTCAAATCAAGTGCTTTACAGTTTATTAAAATCTTTAGGTGTCAATTCCTGGGAATACCAATGATACCGTTCTTAGGAATCTGCAGCCAGGTGCCCCAGACACCGTTACAGTGGTTCCCCTTTATCCTGAGGGCGATGGAGGGTGTACACCAGACACTGGAAGGACATGGAAGTAAGAAGGCAGACAAACTTAGTGTTTTCATGATGCATTTTGCTTTTTAGTTTAGCGTAAAGTTTAAAGTAGAAAGAAAGTTTGGGAAATACATAATGATGGAATAAAAATGTAACAATTAGACATAGTTTACCTTCCAACCCCCACCAATTGTTAATATTTTAGTGTATGAAATAAAAATTACATTCTTCTGAAGTGATAACTTCAGGATTTCTAAATGTGTTTACAGTTATCAGTATTCTCTGTCACTGACAAAAGTTCATGAGCTTTGCTTTGTGCTCAGTAAATTTGTACAAAGCAGTGTTTTGTCACTGGCTTTCAGTGTCAGTTGTTGAAATCTGCTGGTCGCGTTACTTGATAGCACATTTCTCTGCTGATGAAGTGCTTTTTGGCATTGAAAATCTCTGCTTTCATTTGCTATTAACATGTTGAGAAACCAGTTTATAGTGGTGTTACAATTCTTTGTAGTATTGTTTAAAGGCTTTGGTGCATACCTTTAAATATTTTTTTGGCTTAAAAATATACGTGCTGATGGCTCAAAGAAAGCAAGTATGGATGACTTCTTTTGGCAAAAGATTAGTGGTCTAGAAAAATGATGTTATTGCTAAAGTGGAGTTTGGAGATAACACATGGATTTAATTTGCATGTCTTTCTAAGTCCCTATTGGGGCAGTTAATTGAGACCTGAGTGTATCTTTGATTTCTCCCTATGTTTGCCTTTTCTTTGAATCACAGAAGACATTCAGTGTCTGTTGAATGAGAAGAAATGAATGATTGAAACCAGCTAATCTAGCTGCCCGGATTAGATGGGCGTCCCCCGTGTTGTCAGTTCTCATTTAGAGGCAGAGATGATAGAATCCTCTTGTCTCTCTCTCCATGACCTGTGCTGGAAAACTGAAGCTGCTTTTCCAGTTTCTCACTCTTGCCCCTTGTCCCTTGTCCTTTTGTGGCCAACCCAGTATTACTACTTTTACTCCCTTGTTTTTATTGACAACAACTTAGCTTCCATAGAGACCAAGGCCCTAGTTAGCTGAGTTTGGCTAAATGTGGATTTGGAGAGTTTTCATCTGCTTTTGTGTGTAGATAATTCAAAGTTTGAGGAAGTCAGTATTTCTCCTACTACAGATCAGAAGTTTGGGGTAAGTGATAGTTTGCCATGTGTAAATAGGCATAAGAAATATGTGTTGCCTTTTCTTTTCTCAGTGGTGAGAAGACTGGCCAGAAATGTCCAAGTGTACAATCTGCCGAACAGCGGGGGTGTTGGCTGGACCCCGCCCCTGGCTGGTGCAGCAGCACTACGTGTGTGCGCTCCCCTGGCTGGCACGAGGCCCCCAGCACCTGTAAGTACTGTTGTCGGCTCAGAGCTGGGAGAATTTCATAGATTTTATGGCTCCTCCTGCTGTGGTTGCTGGCATAGGGCAGTAGATGAGTTGGTGTGGCCGTGGGCCACGTGCACACTCATTTCCTGATGAACTTAGCCTCATGTTTGTGTCATGCTTGGCAGCCTGTAGGAATGCAGGCCACAAACATGCCCACGTGCAATGCTTAAGTGATTGCTTTTGATGAATTAAATCATAAGGGTATCAACTGTAGGGTTAGTAAGCAAAAATGAATTTGGGGAAAATGCAAATTAGCTATATATGAGTTAAAAAACCCCAGTAGTAAATGCAAATCATTCACAGACCCTGTCAATATGGGCTTTCATTGTAACAGACACATCTTTGTTAGGAACCTTCTTGAAAGTTTGCCTTCATTGGCTCTTAACAGATTGTCAATCTATCTTAGTACTATTCCATTTTCTAAGTAGATTAAAAATACATACAGCAGAAATTACTAGTTTGAGTAGGAAGAGTATCAGAACACCAGTGGGCAAGTAAACTTACAAGGCTTTACAAAAAGAAGCAGGGACCATGAACAAAGATAAACACAACTTGAGCCTGTCCAAATGTTGACTTGCATCCTGTGTGTGGCAGGACGTGTTCAGACACCACTGCTCTTATCCACTGCCTGGAGTAGCTGTTTTAATAGAGAGATCTCTCCCGAGAAGTGTATCTTAGGTGTACATGTCTCTTAACATTTGGGATGCTTTGGGGTCACTATCATAAGCCCTGGATGTTGTATGTGAGAACCTTCCCCAGGAACCTAAATGGGAGGTTGTTGAAGTTGCTAAGGGTCAAGTGTGAGCTCAAATTTAATGGAGAGGGAATTTATGAGAGTAAATTACATCCAGTGCTGTGGCCTGGGCAGATCTCACGAGGTAGCACAGAGGTTGGCTTCTGCTGTGTCTGGGCTCAGCCCTTTACTATAAACATTATAATACTGACTAATGAAAGACTTGGTAAGCATTTGGGTGGTCGTCAGACAGAATTTGTCAGGTCCTCCCCTCTAGATTGTGGTGCCAGGAAACACCCACACGGGGCACTTGGAGCAGCTGATTCCAGACACACCCTATTCTGGGGACATCATTGCCCACCACTCAGATGGAAGGGGAATCCCAGCCCCGCCCAGGGCCAAACACATGAGGCTGAAATCCTTTCGACCCAGTTCTCTTGTGACTCAGTGGGGAAGGCTGGACAGGTGGGTGGTGAGGGGGGTTGCTGAAAGCTGCCTCCACCTTGCGCAGGTGAGGGAAGGGCTCACGCCTACTTCTGCCCGGGTTCCCCACGTTCACATTCAGGCTGAAGGCCCTCTGGGCTGAGTGAGTGTCACTGGGCCGTTTTCTCATCTGGGGCCTTTGTTAAGGAGGTTCCTTCCCTTCTCCTGCCCTGCAGTGGGTCTTCTCACCAACTGGGGCACTTTTGAAATGGGAGGGCTTGGCCTCTTTTTCATTCAACAGGAAGTGGTCAGAGTAGTTGAAACCCCTTTCTCTCCCAGTCTGTACATTTAGGTTTCAACCTAGTCTCTGTCCCCTAAAAGATCAGCATGTACCATAGCTCTGAATGGAGCACTTTTTTTTAACATTTTTTTTTATTGACTTATAGTCAGTTTACAATGTTGTGTCAATTTCCAGTGTAGAGCACGATTTTTCACTTACACATGAACATACATATATTCATTGTCACATTCTCTTTTCTTGTGAGCTACCATGAGACATTGTATGTATTTCCCTGTGCTATACAGTATAATCTTGTTTATCTATTCTACATATGCCTGTCAGTATCTACAAATTTCGAACTCCCAATCTGTCCTTTCCTACCCCCCACCCCCTTGGCAACCACAAGTTTGTATTCTATGTCTGAGTCTTACTGTTTTGTATTTATATTTTGGGTTTTTTTTTTAAGATTCCACATATGAGTGATCTCACATGGTATTTTTCTTTCTCTTTCTGGCATACTTCCCCAGGAGAGAGGACAAGACCAGGAGAAGGCAGGCCCAGGTGAGTGCAGGCCCAGGAGAGGGCTGGCCCAGGAGAGGGCAAGCCCAGCAGAGGGCAGCCCCAAGAGCGTGCAGGCCCAGATGTGGGCAGGCCAGGAGAGGGCAGGTCCAGTAGAGGTCAGGCCCAGCAGAGGGCTGGCCCAGGTGAGGGAAGGTCCAGAAGCTGGCAGGACCAGGAGACAGCAGGCCCAGGGGAGGGCAGACAAAGAACAGGGAGGCCCTGGTGAGGGTATGCCTAGGAGAGTGTAGCCCCAGGAGAGGGCAGGTGCAGGAGAGTACAGGCCCAGGAGAGGGCAGGCCCAGCTTAGGGCAGGAACAGGAGAGGCTAAGCACAGGTGGGGGCAGGCCCAGGAGAAGGCTGGTCCAAGTGAGGGTAGGTCCAGGAGAGGGCAGGACTAGGTGAGGGCAAGGCTGAGAGGGGCAGGACTAGAGAGGCAGGCCCAAAGAGAAGGCAGGCAGAGGAGAGGGGCAAGACAGGTGAGAGCAGAGAACAGGTGAGAGGTCAAGCCCAAGTGAGAGCATTCCAGGTAAGGTCAGACCCAGGTTCATGGCAGCCTATGGAGAGGGCTGGACCAAGAGGGGCAGGTTCCAGGGGAAGGGTACGATCAGGAAAGGGGGCAGGCCCAGGGGAGGGCCGGCCCAGGAGAGAGGTCGCAATTAAACTTCCAAGAGATGAACGTTGAGAAGGCAATGGGTATTTGAGTCTGGAATACAGGAGGGAGGTCTGGTTGGAAATAGTCAGTTTGGAAGTTACTGACTTGTAGATTAATACATAAAGCCCTAAGGCTGAGGGTGGGTTGGCAGGCAGAAAAATAGTAGAGGCCAGAAAGACGAGCCTCGGGTGCTGTGTGCCAGCACTCAGGGGCTGGGTCTGAGAGACTGGCCAGGGCCATGGGAGGAAACCAGAGCAGTCTGAGACCCAGGAAGCCCCATGAAGAAAGGGCTTGAGGAAGTCGGGGAGAGCAGCGGTGGGAAGTGTGGCTGCCAGGCCGTGCAAGGAGAGGACAGAGCTCCCCGTGGAGTCAGCACCTGGTGGGTGGTGGGTGACCCTGTCGTGAGCATTTGCAGTGAGTGGACACACTTGGATGGAAAATGAGAGGAATCAGAGGAAGCAAAAGGGAACAGCTCCTTTGCAGAGACAGGAGGAGTGTGTGCTGGAGAGCAGAGAAATGGGGCCGCAGCTGGAGGGTGAACGCATCTTTTTTTATAAGATGAGGGCAATAACAGTGTATGCTAATAGGAAAGATAGATTAAATGGGGAAGTTAGTAACACCACATTCCCTTAGGTCAGGGGAGTTGCAGGTGAGGGCAGGTGGGGGCCCAGAAATGCCCCTGAGAGAGTCAGCTTCAAAACACTTGCCAGGTCCAGTCCACTCAAGACCAGCTCCCAGGAGTGTCAGCCACTTAGGAACTCTACCGCCCCCTGCAGTTTTGATCCTGGCAGGGCCAGAAACCATAATTAGCCAGCTAAGGGAGGAAGGATGGAGTTTGGCAGGAAGAAGAGGCCTGCCCTGCCTTCCACCCCTCCTGCAAGTGGTCAGCCAGCAGCATGGCCTTGCAGAGTAACTGATGTGGTGTTTTCATAGTTACGTGGTTAAAAAGTTCTCAAATGTTATATCATGCTCCCACATAACTCTTGGATTGATTGAAGATTTAATTGGTGGAAATAAAAGCAAAACATAAAGTGAAGAAAGTGTGTAAACATAAGGCTGAGCCACAGAGTAGGGTCAGCAGACGTGCGGAAACACGTTTTCATTTCATCTGGAGAGCGTGTATTGGTTTCTCAAGTTTGTACTTAATGATACATATTGCCACAATCTCTGAAACCATGAAAACAGCTTTCTGCTGTTTGCATCTGCTAAATTCCCTGGAGACTGGCTGGGGCCCAGAGGGATGGGGAAAAGAATAAACTGAGGGATAAGGAGA